>NC_057725.1:74089269-74190007 GCF_004010195.1 Chiloscyllium plagiosum | reverse complement strand
AACATCCTGGCAAATCTATTCCTAATCCTATGCTGAGTAATAATATCCTTTCTGTAACAGGGACAGCCGACTGGACAGTATTCCACAGGTGGTCTTACTAATGGTAGGTGCAGTCCCAACATCACTTTCCAACTCCGCCACTCATTGGACTGAGCAATGAAGGCAAATGTGCCAAATGCCTTTTTAACCACCCTATCTAAATGTGAGGCAAACTTCAAAAAGATATGTACCTGTAACCTTTGGCCCCTCTGTTCAACAACACTACCCAAGGTACAAGCACGAATTGTGTAAGCCCAATGTTCTTTTTTGACCAAATTGCAATATCTCACAGCTATTGCAATTGAACTACGTTTGCCATTTTTCAGCTCATAAACCTATTTGGTTTCTATCCATTTGTAGTCTGAGAGAACTTTCTTTACTGTATGCAATATTGATGCTGTCCTCAAACTTACTAACCATGCCTTCCTGAGTTCTATCATTTTCTCAGTTAGGTCGATGATTTGGACTTATTTGTAGTGGCAATAATTTAGGTGTTTGCAGACGATGCAACAATTGGTCATGAGGAAGAAAGCCGTGGACCACAAAGAGAACAGTTGGATAGAAAATGGTGAAAATAATTCACTGCAGAGAAGTTTTGCCATGTAGATTCGGAAGCATAGTGTGACATGATAGATGTTCAGAAAATCATGAGAGGCACAATCGTCTTGAATAGCCAAGCTACTTTCTCCAAAATAGGCGAGTCCAAAACAATTGTGTGTAGGTTGAAGGTGAGAGTGGAAAGATTTAGAAGGGACCTGATGGTATATTTTTTTTGCGCAGAGTGTGGTGTGCATACGTGAAGTGCTTTTACAGGAGGTAAGGTAAGCGATTAAGTTTACAAATTCAAAACATATCTGCGTAGTTCATAAATAGGAATGATATCGAGGAATATTGGCCAAATGCTGGTAAACGGGACGAAATCAGACTGGGGTATCTATCGGGCATGAGCAATGGGACAAAAAGGTCTGTTTCTGTACGATATGATTTTCTGATTCAACCAGAGGGATGAAAATAAATTCTAGAAGTGCCTTTGGATGGGAAATTATCTTCACCAGGAATTTGAGATGCCTATCGTTTTACGTTTATTTAAAGCTGAGTTGGATAAATATTTGACAGCGAAGTGTAATTTGGATAATGGAATACAGACAGGAAAATGTAATTGAGACAAAAGCCAAATCAGGCACGAACTTAGTGTCTGGTGTAGAAGGCTCAAAATGCCTAATAACCCTCTCCTGCTCTTCAGTCCTATTTCCCAATATTCCATCCGGCACTTCAAATGTGCTAGACAGGAACAGTTTGAGGCTACTTCGTACTATGGCCTGGTGCACAGAAATAGAGGAGAACATTGAGTCCCTCAAGACTGCCACACATGCTTTGGGATGATTTGGAAAATGTAATTGGAAATCCCACACTGGTCATGGAAAATTATCCTTATCTCTCATTACAGAGTTTCCAGTCCCTGCAGTTTGTCCCTCATTTGTTGGTCATGTTAGCGGAAGAGATTCACTGTGAATACAACCCCCACACCTCACTGACTTACGTGTGAGAAAATCCTATGGTCCCCTTGACTGCAACATTCAATGACAGAAACTCCAGGAGAATAACACCCACTAAGCTTCTAACAATAGAATGTGATAAAATCAGAAAATTGAGCAGATCATTTACCCACAAAATCTGCCTTGACCTTCACTGCTGATTTGCTTCTAGGTCTTAAATCCTCTTTCATGATCAGGTCTTCATAGCACTCAACTCCCTCAAAGATCAAAATCCATCTACCCCCTCTTGAAATACTCTCAGTGACTGAGCTCCCTAACCCTCAGAAATAGAGAATTTCTGATATTGGTTAATCTTACTAATCCTACAACATGATCTATTCACATGAACTAAAGAAGCGAAAACAAGGGCTTAGGTATGAGTGACTGGCCCTGATATCAAGGCACTGTTTAACGGAATGACATGATGGAGCTGAACCAAGTTGAACTTAATATGAACCAGTCGGACACTACCTCTTGGTTTTCGTCATTCATATTACGAAATAACATGTTTGTGGTTGGCCAATATCTACTGTCTCAGTCTTGGCCCATGTCTGTGGGAGATCCTCAGGCTAGATTCCTCAGCACAAATATCTTCAACTATTTCACCAATGTCTTTCCCAAATCAAGTGGTGATTGTCACTGAAGATTACAGTGTTCACTATAATTTGCCCACACTAGCCCGTCCCTCCCCCTGTCTTAAAGCAATCTGTGTCCATGTGTAGTAAGACTTGGAGAGCATTATGATTTGCGCTGTCAAAGTGTTGTGCATTATCGTAACAGTACTGCTATGCAGTATATATTAACAGAGTAAAAGATGGAGCTCATTCAGTACCTCAAGCTCATTTCATTGGAATATTAGGCAGTCCTTCAGTGCATCAAAGCTATTGGACAAGAACAGGGATAAGCCCTTCAGTGTCTTAAGCCTATTACGGAGGTAAAGAGACAGTGTTGTGTTATAGACCAGGCCACTCATCTTCAGAAAAAATGGTTTAAGGCGCCTGCTTTATTTTATTGCTTTAAAGGCAACTGCAAAGTGTCATGTTGCAGATGGGATATCACTGACCAAGCTACTCAATGTGAGGCATAACAATTTATTTAAACGCTAGAGTTAAAATGCAACCGAAGGAAGAGGGATTTGCAACAACTTTACTGGACAACGTAACATTGTAACATTAGTAACATGTATCTATTACTAATTTCCTGTGCCAGCACAATAGCATCCCACAAACGTACCCATTGGCAAAAAGGAAAATTCAGGCAGTGATTGTCACTTGCACTTCTCCAATTCAGTATGGGGATATTCAAGATAAAATCCTGAGAATGTAGCAACCAGGAAGTTTTCATTGTGGCTATCAACTCTGTTGAGACTCCATAACACCTGATGCTACTGAAAAGCCAAAACACAGAAACTAAACTTCGTGCAAGCTTGCCACACCCATTCAGACTGCATTCAAATAAATCCAAGTCCTCTCAAACTGTTTACTCAAGTAATGTTAATTAACCAGCTCGGTATTTTTCGTCATTCTCTCCCAGAAATGAAAGCAGGACAAAATAACTTTTGAAACCTACAGTGTTGTCACACTCGTTAGCACATGGCGCTGTTTAATAGGAATCACCATTGGGGTGGAACCCTTGTACAATCAGATGAGGAAGAAGTAATTCAGCCCCTTGAGTCACTTACACAGGAACAGAAAGAGATAATAGATGCTCTAACACGAAAATCAAATGGAACAGAAGCTGTGTAGACAGACTGCTCCACGGTGTTTCTCGTGCCTCCATTGCTCGTGGTGCACACGTGGAAATCTAACATGGTTTTCTAGTGAGGATGGAAAATAAATGTTTTATTTGAACTCTCAAGGAGACATCTTCCATCTCCAAGAAGGCAATCTGTTGTCCTGTATGGAGTAGAGAAGCTGGTGGAAATGGCCATCTGTTTCAGAAGGAATGTGTTGTGGCTCCTGTGAGGATTTTGAACAACATGGAGTTCAGTACAGGGTCGCTCCCTGCATGACCATGAATGTGGTGACAGTCCATTCAGAGCCTGTGCCTCTCTCAATCGAGTTATGGCTCTGCAGAGGAACAAACAACTCTTACTAATGCTCGACAATATTGATGAATGGACTCTCTAACTTTAATAATGTTGATATTGCTCATATTGATATTGTCGAGTGCACATCCTTTGTGGTATAATCGATATTCCTTACTTTGTCCAAGTGATCCTTTTTACATTATGTTCACAATGTCCTTGTTTCCTATGATCTGCCTGCAGTACTTGCAAACGAAGCTTATCCCTGTACTTAGGCACATTAGATTAGATTAGATTAGATTAGATTACTTACAGTGTGGAAACAGGCCCTTCGGCCCAACAAGTCCACACCGCCCCACCGAAGCGCAACCCACCCATACTCCTACATTTACCCCTTTAACCTAACACTACGGGCAATTTAGCATGGCCAATTCACCTGACCTGCACATCTTTTGTGACTGTGGGAGGAAACCGGAGCACCCGGAGGAAAACCACGCAGACACGGGGAGAACGTGCAAACTCCACACAGTCAGTCGCCTGAGTCGGGAATTGAACCCGGGTCTCTGGCGCTGTGAGGCAGCAGTGCTAACCACTGCGCCACCGTGCCGCCCACATGTGACACTAAACGAAATAAATCAATCATTTGTAAAGAATCGGATTTTTCACACTCCTAATGTCTCTTTTGAGATAATTAATCGCTACCAACCCTCAGTTTTCAACTCACAGCGCTGTTGTAGCCAACTACTTCCACGTAAACATGTATTACTTTGATGAATCATGGCCAAGGGCCGCAGGAGAATTTGGACAACAACATTTTCCAAGCTCTCACCATTTAATTCATATAAAATACTGTGTTTCCTATTTGTCTTCCACCTCCAAATCATTTGTCTTTACTGCAAATGTTTTGACCCAAACACCAGCCCTTATGATAGCCGCTGAGTAAAGTCCTTCAGTCCATAAATCGTAGCTGGTCTCTGAAGTGTCGCAATGAAACAATATTCAATCCGTTTAGTATAGCCTCCTTGCACATGGGCTCCATTTTTCGCTCGCCTGTCAGCAACCATTTTAAAATTATTCTGCAAATTCGAATATACCACTCCCATTGTTTGTCATTTGTGGATACCTCAAACAACATAAGATTCACAGGTTTCTTAACGATGTCACATCAAGTGCCTAGTTATCACATTGCTTATGAAAGATTCTAAGATTTTCCTCATAACTAATATCAAGTTGCTCAGTATTTGGTAAATTTCTGTTTTTCCTCCCAGTCACAATTTCAATATTTAAGTCTGCAAAAGTTACTTTCCACTCTGGAAGAACCAGAATTTTCAGAATCCAAATACTTTTGAAGTATAACCAATAATTGGTTCTTGTAGTTAAAATGTTCAATACACATTTGCACACATACATGAGTAGGAAAGGTTTGGAGGGATATAGATCAAGCGCAGAAAGGCTGAACTATTTTATATCTGGATTATAGTCAGCATGCACATTTTGGGCGGAGGGGTCTATTTCTGTCCAGTATGACTCCATAAGTCTTTCACGAGATCTATTGGCTCCTCCCGAATACAGTGAGATGGAGCTCATATGGTGCACCAACTTCGAAACCTTTGGTGTTGGTTCTGGACAGATTTGGTGATGGAGGGAATATTGAGATATAAAACAGACAAAATAGAATGATTATGGTTATTAACACGTTTATCCCTCTCAGATATTTGCATGTGAAAGATGGCATTGATTAAATAAGAATGGAATTTGTGAATGAAGAGTATTACAATAGTTTATGTCTTTATCAAATATCGATAACAGAAATAGCGATGGCGTTCACAATGGTTCACATAATAAATGTGTGGACAGAGATAGATCACAAGGAATAGCAATAATAGCAAGGATGGTTTTTAACCAGCCTGAATAATAAACAGTAGACATTCTATCATTCATGTTAATGTTATCCAATGCTCAGAAAGAAGTAAAGACCATAGAATAAACACCTGCCCATTATTATAGAATTCAATCAATTGTTCCGACATTCTGATCAATTACTGAAACATTACAGTCCATTGTTCTCAGATTCTGCTCTATTATTGGAACATTCCAATTTAATGTTCTCAGATTCTGATCCATTGTTGGAAATTTCCAGTTTAAACTTCTCAGATTCTGATCGAGAACATTGCACTCTGTTCTTTTCAGATTTCTCATCTCTCCCTCTCTCTGGAGTTGCTAATTCCAATCATGTTGAGGATGACGCTGCCGCTGATACTATAAGACAACACGTTGAAAGAGGCACCTTGCTAATATAAGAGGGAAACCCTCCAGTGACACAATTGGGAACCCCGGAAACTGACGTCAATTACAATCACCGAAGAAACAGCTCCAGTTAACCATTTTCATTAGAATGTTTATAATGTAACAACACTACCTAGTCAAGGTGGGATCTTAACATCGCCTGCTATTGTTCTTATCGCTCCTCTCCAATTACCCTACCAATGGTCGAGGTAAAGGAGAAAGGTGATGCTTTCCCTCCATTAGCTCGATGAGTCTGCTGTGTCATTCACGCAAATGTAAGCACCTTCACAAGAGTAAATTGAGAGGCTATTCCTACACCGAAGTCCCCTCCACCACAATAACTATCAATCAAACCACTGTGCCTGACCTAAACAAGTACACAAAGTGTGTTTTTCTCCTGACTTTCTCCTCGCTGCTCTAGTAAAGCAACGTTTTGTCTTTGATGCAATGCACTTCAATAATTTGTTTGTAAAGCTGCAAATATATTACTGCATATTTTGGTACACCTTTTTCTTTTTCAGATGTTTTGCCCTTAGCGTAGAAGTAAATGCTATATTTACAATTGCCTTGTTGATTGGGATTAAAGAGTGAGAGACAGTATGTATGTCTCAGTGGTTAAGAAACAGAAAGGAAGCGTAGACATTCGCCGTGGAGACCGGAGAGGAGCAAAGTAACCAAGTAACCAATAATTACTTCATAGGCAGTGATAGTAACAATGCAGACATAGTAACAGAATACATTTGGAAGAAAGATTGGCACGAAACATTGCAAACAAAACAAGGTAATTTGAAATGGAACATAGGCAAATATTTTAAAATGCTCTGCTTTAATCAGTCTGTGTGCAGATCAATAAGATTGTCTATTTGCCGACAAGATCTACAGGATGGACAACGGGGACTTATTTAATAAAATATAATACATGTGTTGTGAAGGTGCAGGGATACTGGACATTTAAGAGATTTGAAAAGCTGGCAGGGAATTCGATTTGCACAGACAGTACTGGAAAATTTACAATGTAGCACTTACTCCAGCTACTAGCAGTACCTGAGTTGCTGCTGGACAAAAAAGTTCAAATTCTGCCAATCAGTTTAAATTATGCCACAAGATATCAAACTCCAATCAAGGTTGAATTTGGTGTTTTGTCAATATTAAAACCAATGAAATGATCGAATGCTTTGATTGTAAAACATAAACATTTTGGGTTTGGGTTTAAATAAACACAAAAGTAAAGCTGAGATTGTAAGGGAGTTACTGGAACACTTAGGTGAATCAGAGAAACAGACAATTGCAGTAGAAGTAGATAAACGTAAAGTACAATTGAGGAAAATGGAGTTCGAAGATAAACAAAGTGAGAGAGAATGTGTGGGAGAGAGAGACAGACGAGAGAGAGAAAGGAGAGAAAGTTCAAGTCTGAGGAAAGAGAGAGAAAAGAAATTGAGACAGAAAGAGAGCGATAGAAGAAAGATAGAAAGAAGAAAAAGGAAGATCCAGAAGGTTCTTAGCTGAGCAAAAAGAGACAGAAATTCAAGTTGAGAAGTTGCGACATAGTCAGCAAAGTCAAGTTAACAGGATGGAGATTAAAAGAGAAGGTCGTGATACATACAAAACTCTCCCACGTTTTTATGAGAAAGATGTTTAAGCCTTCAATATTTCATTTGAAAAATTTACTAAACAGAGACGTGGTTCGAGAATTTATGGTCAATGCTAGTTCATAACTAAACAGGAAGGCAGAGCGAAAAGGGGTTATTCACGCTATCACATGAGGGGTGAGGATATTATAAAGAGGTCAAACAGGCTATTTTAAGTGCTTATGAAGTGGTTCCAGAAGCAGAGTGACAGCGGTTCAAAATCATCAAGAAGGAACCAGGTCAGACGTTTATCATGAGTTCCAAACAATTAAGTATAGTCATTTTGATGGGTTGGTGCGTGTTTTAAAAATACATAGGGCCTCTGAAGATCTAATAAGATTCTTCTGCTGGAGGAGTTGAGGAACTCACTTCCAGAGATGGTTGCAATTCACGTGAAGGAACAGAAAGTTCATGAAGTGTGAAAAGCAGCGAAATTAGCAGGTGAGCACATTTTAGTGCACAAGACAAGTTTTCGGTCAGAATATCACCTTGTGAGGGATAGAAGTTGAGAGAAGAGGAGATCGTACACTACCAAACCAAGAGGAAAGAACACTGGTAAGAGTTTGCAGCAGGTTAAAAAAATGCAAGAGGGTGGAACGGCAGTAAAAGTCCTCAGTTGTTTCTATTATGATGAAGTGGGGCACATTAAGTCACAGTGCTGCTCGTTAAAGCAAAGCACCGTGGGAAAGGGTATCGTAAAAGAAGTCAATCTAGTTCCATCAGTCAAGGTCGCAAAGGATGCTCCAAGACGAGCTGGGGGGGGGGGTGCAGGAGAGCGTAAAGCCTCGGCAAAGACTTTATATGGAGTTGGTACCGAATCTCACCAAAGAGTTCGCCACTGTGGGTAAAGTATATGCAGGAAAAAAAGACAGTGGAAGAATGACAAAATTTATAATTTTGAGAGATACAGGATCTTAACGGTCGTTCATAGCAAGGGACGACCGATTATGCAGTTTTTCCTATCTGTTATACGAGAGTGTGGTAATTTGCGGTGAGATGGACAGAAATTTAGCTTTACCTTTTCTAAGATAAGGTTGGAGTGTCAACTCAAGACTGGAGAAGTTACAGTGAGAGTGATTGATACAGTGTGAGTTCCAACAATTCAGTTTGTTTTTGGGAGGGACTTGGCAAGATCTTGTGAGGAATAGAAGTTGAGAGAAGAGGAGATCGTACACTACCAAACCAAGAGGAAAGACCACTGGTAAGAGTTGTGGAGAAGTCCAAAGAAGAGCAAGAAATTGAAGAATTAAAACAGATATATCCTGGCACTTGCCCAGATTTTATGTTAAACAGATCCCACGATCATGCATCACAGCACAAAGTGAAAATTGAAAGAGCTTCATTTAGCGGACACTCTGTTTCACGTAATGGTGCAGGAAAAACATGAACAGGCAGAAAATCAGATTGGAGTGCTTAGTCCTGAAAGTGCAAGGGACTTGCAAAACAAAACAAGAGAATAAAAGTTATGTATGTGGATGTGAATCCAAAAAGGATGCATGTAATATTCTGGAGTAATCTTATCTGAAAGACGTAAATGGGGTGACGGCGGGTTAGTTCAGATGAGAAATGTGCACAAGTGCATCAGATTGTGTTTCCGCTGGCATACAGACAGGAGGTGTTATGGTTAGCACATGAACTACCCGTCGGAGTACACCGAGCGGTATGAAAGACTCAGGCTAAGATACAAACATTTTTATTGTCTTGGAATGCACGAGGAAGTGGTTAACTTTTGCCATACATGTCATACATGCCACATGGTATGCAAGCCACAGGCGGTAATCAAACCAGCATTTTTGTTGACAATTCGCGCATTTGAACAACCTTTCACGCAGGTTATAATTGATTTTGGCGGTCTCCTCGAGCACTAAAAGTGGGATCCAGTACTCGTTAACCATAATGGATGCGTCTACCAGATTTCTGGAGGCAATTCTATTCCGGAGCATCAAGGCAAAAAGCGTGGTAGATGAGTTGGCAGCTTTAATTACATGTTATGGGCTACTCAGAGAGATGCGGTCGGACCAATGGTCGAATTTTACTGTTTGGCTGTTTAAGGAGGTTTTGGATAACTTGGGGTACAGCATTTTAAATCCAGCGCGGCACATTATAAATTCCAGGAAGCTTTCGACCGTTGGCATCAGACTGTGAAGACCATGTTGAGAGAATACTGTCAGGATTAACAGAATGATTGGGAAAAAGGTACACCCACCCACCCCCGTATTGTTTACTATGAGTGATGCCGTAAATGAATCGTCTTATTTCACTCCTTCGAGTTATTATTTGGCATGAAGTGAGAGGCAATTTGTAATTAATTATGGATACATTGACGGAAACAAATTCGGAGATCTGACATTTGGATTTTGTATCTGAGGTGAGGAAGAGATTAAATCAGGTATGTGAGTTAGCTAAACAGAACATAAAGAGGGCACAGTGTAGAATGAAGCAGGTGGCCTCTTTGACCCGGAAGTTTTGCCAAGGGGATAACGTGTTAGCACTGTAACGAGTGACAGGAGATCCCTTCAAAGCCAGGGTTAGTGGCCCCTATCAAACTAAGAAAAAAATGAGTCAAGTGAATTCTCTAATAAAGATGCCAAATAGGATAAAACTGTATCGGGTATATCATGTAAACATGTTGAAACCGTATTGTACTGGAGAGAAATAACTGGAGGAATAGTCGGTTACTGCCCATGAGAGCGACGAACCAAATCTGGATGATGTGGATTTTGACGTATCTAAAAGTAAATTTAAAAATGAAATAGCCCTTGAAGAGTGGGATAGGTCATAAAGTGTCCATCTCAAGACAGAAAGACGCAGTGGACAGATTTATTAATATAGTATGACGGTATATGCAGAATTAAGATGGGAGGACTAAAGCTGTTGTACATGGAGTAGATACAGGGAATACTGTTCCCATATAACAAGACCGCTATCAGCTTAATCCTTTCATAGATCCAGTAGTGGTTAGATTCCATGCTCGATGAGACTATCATCGAACCAAGCCAACACGAGTGGAGTTCGCTAATATCTTACTTCCCTAATCGGACGGGACCCAACAATTCTGCATTGATTATCGCAAGGTCAACGCCGTAAAAAACAGACCCATTTCATGTTCAGAGATTGGAAGACTTTATCAAGAAAGTCGAACAAACCAGTCACATCACCAAGTTGGACTTAATGCCTAGTTAATGGCAGATTACTTTACCAGAGACAGCGATATAAATTTCTGTGGCAATAAACCCAAATGAGCTGCATCAATTTAAACTGATGCCCTTTCGAATGAAGAATGCCCTACCATATTCCAGTCACTCATGGACAGAGTTGTGACAGGTATTAACAAACTATGTCTCCTCATTTCCCTTCTACTCCTGCAATAGTAGGCCTAACATACGATGAACGTCAGAGGATCCTGGGATTGTATTCATTACAGTGTAGAAGGTTGAGGCGAAATATAATAGAAAGTGACAAGATAATGCATGACTTAGAAAGAGCGGACGCTGAGATTTGTTTCCGTTTTCCAGGGATAATCAGACCCATGGGCACAGCCTCAGAATTAGAGAGGATTAATTTAGAACGGAAATGAGGATACATTACTTCAGCCAGAGAGTCGAAGGCCTATGAATTCGTTGCCATGGAGCGCAGTGGAGGCCGGGTTACTTAAATGTCTTCAAGGTAGAGATTGATAAAGTCTTGATATGTTAAGGAATTAAGGGCTATGGGGAGAGTGTGGATAAGTGGCATTGAAATGCCGATCAGCCATGATTGAATGGTGGGGTAGAATCGATGGACCGAATAGCCTTAATTCCACTCCTATGTCTTATGGTCTTGTGTCTTATGCAGTTTATTTGGACGTGTCACAATCCTGTGTAAGTCTTGGAAAGGTCGCTTTGTACAGTTGGCAGTGCTCTTTGAATGACTATGAGAAACAAAACTGGTCATGAAGCTAAACAAACTGAATTCATGAAAGCAGAGGTGACATTCTTGAGACATAACATCTTTCGTGGAAGGTTGAACCCACAAAACGCAAAGACGAAGGACATTGTGGAATTTCCATGACCACGCTCAAAGGAAAAATTGCTTCAATTCTCAGGACTCAGCGGATTCTACAGGAAGTTTTATCCTAACTTTAGCAGTGTTGTGGTACGTTAAACGATTTGCTGAAGATGAACACAAAGTTTCAATGGACAGAACAATGCCAGGATGCATTCGATCATTAGAAAGTAATACTAACACCTGCAGCAGTTTTAGCTTCTCCAAACGTTTCTAAAGCTTTTAAAGCTGGTATTGATGTGAGTGGCATAGGAATTGGAACTGTAATCCTTCAACAAGGTGAGCATTGGATTGAACAACCAATTTGTTTATTTTCGAATAAACTCAAGTTCCACCAGAGTAAATGCTCCACAGATCAAAATTAATTTGGTATTTGCCTTACAAAATTGTAATGTGTATGTTCCAAACAATATGTCAGAGACAGTTGTGTACACAGATCATATTCCTTTTACATTATGAGAACGCTTTATGGACAAAATATGAGGCTATTTCTTTGAAGTCTTATGTTGCATTTTTTTTTAACCATAAAAGTCGTACATGTTGCGGGTCGTGAGATAGGCATGGCCAATGCGTTATCCGGGATTAACCTGATAAAGTTGAAATGAGATTTGTATATATTATATATAAATATGTGTGTGCGTGTGTATATATATATATATATATACACACACACACAAAACATACAGCGAGAGACAGTGAGAGAGAGAGAGAAGAACTTAAGATGAATTTAGAATGAAGTTATCTGTACATAATGATAAAGCATTTAAAAGCTAGAGAAAAAATAAACGATGCTTTTCATTGCGATCGTTCGTTTTTCTGAAGAGGGGAGGTATTATGAAGGTGCGAGGAGTAATCTATCTTTAACAGAGTTGAGAAGCGCGCAAGGGCATAGAGAAGGGCACAGAGCACGGGAAAATTTATAATGTAACTTTGTTCGAACAGGTAGCATTCGGTGGGTTGCTTTGAGACAAAACCAAATTCAAATTCGTCCAATCTGTTTAAATTTTGTCCAAAGATATCAAACTCCAATCAAGTTTGAATTTGGTATTTTGACGATATTAAAACCAATGAAACGATCCGACGGTTTGAGGTATAACTCTTGAACATGACATTTTGAACAGTTAGCCAGTCCGGCAAAGATTACAGCCAGCTCCAACAAGGCTGCTTGCAGAAACATCTGCTCTCTTAAAGGTAGATTCTTCTAGCCAAAATTTTGTGAGCAGATTCCACAAGAAGAAGAAAGGAAGACAGGACTATAGAGAGTAATCAGTAGATGTCTGATTATGAGAAAAAAAAGTCTTATTTTGGAAATCATAATGGGATATTTATCAGACCAGTATTGTAGAAGGGAAGGTAAAAGATAGTGTTCGAAAAATGATTTGTAAATAATTGTTAGTTAACTATTTTTTGTTCGACTTTATAAAGTAAAGTTGCTAATTTTTCCTTTGAATAGTGACTTTTAATCTCTCGAATTTGAACAGATTACACCATGGGGTGATTATTTTCTGTGTTGCTGGTTTTAAGTAGTAGAGGGGCTTACATTGTGTCGCAACACTTGTGATGTAAAAAAGATAGGAAATATTAAAACATTATTTTACTCCTAGCGGCGATGGTACATTCCCCTTCTCTTTATGTAACCCCAAAGAACCCCACCCCACCACCACAATCTAGAAGATCCCTGCTGTCGTCTCTCATTCTTGTCAGGATGTGTGAAATACATTCTTCCTTCTTGTGTTCCAAATTATTTATATTAATCCACTTTCAAACGGGAAGTAAATATATTGTCATGTTGTGTTCTGTCTACAGCTCGTGTCTGTCATGTTATTGAAGCTACATTTTCTGACCTCAAACACAACAATTGAATATATTACTCTATTCTTTCTACTTTGTACAAAGGACGCAGCAAAACAGCATAGCCAAACTAAGTAGGTAAGTACATCTACCTCCAATGCCCATATCGTTTTCTGCATTATCACATCACCTGTATATTCACTCTTACTCCTTGTATCAATCAAATAAATCCTTCAATTGTTCTCAGCGTCCCACCTCTCAAACATCACACTTTTCTCTTGCATCTGTTGCACTCTCCTTGATGTGGTGTGATTATGATTGAGTAACGCAACAACAAAGGCATGACGGAGTTGCTAGTCAGAGTTGGTTGAATGAGGGTGCTGAGCAGCGAAGATGGCACAGCAATGAGAGGAGATTCTGCGATTAATTCCGAATACCACCTGAAAATCATCCCAAGTAAGAAAAAAACATACTCAGAGCAGGGCAAGGAATCCTGGATGATAAGGTATGTCAGCGACAGTACAAATCAAAATAGGAAGCATATGATCTGGAGAAGAGTATGGGGTTCCGAAGGTTTGAGAAGACGTTCAAATCCAGCAGAAGATAAGTAATAAAATAAATGGGGAGGTAAAAATGAATTAAGCCAACAACCGTATTGATAATATGAAAGAAGATGTCAAGAGGCTTTTAGATATATAACAGGGATGAGAGCGAGACTCGACCAAACATTGGAAAATAAGGCTGGAGTAGTCGATATGAGAATCAATGAAATGGCAAAGGAGCTGAATAGATATTTTGCATCAGTTTCACTGTGGAAGAAACCAGCAGCCTGTCAGAACATCAACAGTATAATGAGATTAAGGTGAAAGTAGTGACCATCACAAAGGAGAATGCACTCCAGACGCTGTAAGGTCTTAAGAAAAAAAATCTTACCAAGATCAGATCTATTATAGTCCTTAGTGTGAAAGAGATAGCTGAGGTTGTGGAGGCAGTGCTGGTGACATTTCTGGAATGACTGGAGTGAGGCAGGACTGTCAAGTGCAACCCACTGTTTACGGAGCAAGAGACACAGAAGATATGAAAATATAGGCCTGAAAAGTTGAAACTTTTGTAAAGAATGTTTACTGGATCCTTGGGTTTATGAATAGGGTATAAAGCAGGGAAGTTATTGCGTATATTGGAAATATGGTGAATACGCTACTGCATAACAAGGGTTCAATTTTAGAAATGTTGTTGCAAAAGGTATACTTGAAATAGTGTTTGAAACAAAGGAAATTGTTTTGAAGCAGACAGGATCATTTATGCCAAGAAGACTTCTGCTTTGACCTTCTGGTTGGGGTGTCGAGATAGCTTGTCAATAAACAGACTGAAAAAAAAACATCATACAAAGCACGATTAAACTGCTGCTACAGAGGTCTCAACGTGCAATTGTGTAGTCAATAGATATGAAGCTAGAAAAACACAGCAAGTCAGACAGCATCTGAGCAGCAGGAAAGTCACCGTTTCGGGCTTCGACTCTTTGTTAGGATTGGGGAAGGGGACAGGCGTGGGTTTGGGGGAAAGGTAGCTGGGATTGTCAATGGTGGATGCAGCTAGGTGTTTATTGAATTGGTAGTGGGAAGGGTGGAACGCATATGTGAGTAGGAAGATGAATGGGTTAGATCGGCTCAGGGTGGAGGGACATGGGAAAGGCTGCGGGTGGAGAAATTTTGAAGCTGGTGAAGTCCATATACGGGCCATTGGGCTGTAGGTTTTCCAAGTGAAATATAAAGTGGTGTTTCTTCATTTTTTCCTTTGGCCTCACTCTGAACAAGCATTAGGCCATTGATGAACATGTCGCTGTGCGTGAAGGAGGGAAAATAAAATGGATGGCAACTGGAAAGTGGTGATCTTTGAAGTGTGCAGAGCTCAGATGCTCTACGATTTTGCCCAGTGCTTGCATTTGGATTCCCCAATATAAAAGAGACCATTTTGGGAGTTGGAGACAAGTTCTGCCCGATGCATTCAACAACTAACCCAACTTTCCAGATTTCATCCGTTTTAGTTCCCCGTTCACCTTGTCTGGCGACATGTTCATTCGTAGCCCCCTTCAATATCAGAGGAACACGACCTGATGTTTTACTTTGGAGCTTACAACCCAATGGTCTCAGGGTTGGCTTCAGCTTTAAAATCTCTCTACCCGCAGCCTTATCCCATGTGCTGCCTCCCCGACATGATCTAAACTGTCCATCTTTCCACTCACCCATCTGCTCCACCCATCCCACTGACCAGTCACAAGAAACCCATGTGCATCCACCTCTAACATCCCAACAATCCTTCCAGAACTATTAATTCCCATCACTCCATTTCTGGGTTCTGCGACCCTCACCAGTTCTGACGAAGCGTCCAGGAACGAAAGTGACTTTCCTTCTCATGTGATGCTTTCTGTCATAATGTGTTTATCCAGTTCCACCTTTATTGGCTACTGTCTCCAAGTTGTGCAACTATGTTATCTTCATATATGAAAAAACAATATTAGATATTTGAAAAGCATCGCGGACTTATTCCTTATTTCTTATCAACACAAGAGAACTGTTTCAATCGACACATCTGGCTTTTCTGCTCGCAACGCATTGCCTTTATACTGGCAAGACTAAAGACAGACTGCTTTGAGGAACACTTGCACTCTGTCTGACGGAATACCCTGATACCATTGCAATACCATTGCTTCCTATTTCAATAACAGAAATTGCTCCAGCTTACACGAATATTTCGATGCTGGGCTGATGTAATGTTCAAATGAATCACAACCCAAGCTTGAGTAACACCTCACTTTAGATTTCGGTATATTACATCCTGTAGGAGTTAACATTCAATTACATAGCCTCACAGCCTCACCACATTATGGCTGTTCTCCATATTTCTTGCAATCTCTCTCCTCGTCTCCCAATGACGCTGCCTGTTTGTGTCTGGTTTATAGTGGGCTCGATTAAGGGAACGAATTTCCCACATTAAAACCTATTTTACACCAATTTTAGATGTGTTTCTCTTTCAAACACAATAAAGAGCCGTTTGTCTTTATACTGCGTGTCCTCACCCTCTGCTTCCGTCACCCGTCCTCCACATCTTTCATGACATTAAATGTCTAATTTCTAAACCGTTTCATTTCTAAAGCAGTCACGCTGGACTTTTAATGTTATCTCTGTTTCTCTGCCTCTGAAGAAGCTGTCAGATGTATTGTGTTTCTCCAGAAATGAACAGGCACATGACACATTTTCAACAAAATAAGTTACAGTTGACACTGGAAAGCAGGAACCAGAATAAAAGAAGAAACTGGAACCCGGAAGAAATGTTACTGGGAACGAAAGATAAACTCTGCTTTCACTCCACAGATGCTGTCAGAACTGCTCAGTTTTTCCAGTAATGTCTGCTTTTAAAAAAGTTCAAAGACGTATGTCAAAGCTGCTCAAGCGCCCTGTCCAACATGGGCCGCTATTCAACGAGAAATGAATGATAATGCAAGGTGCACAAATTTTTTGGTTCTGAAATTGCATTAGGCTGGCGTCACTGACACTACAGAGGTCTTCTTCATATTCATGGAGAGAAACAGAGGGAAATGCATTCACTCTAAACGCAAAAGGTGGTACATACTGAACAGGAAACGATGTAGATAAACATGTTAAAGGGTTATGATGAATCGGACAAGTTGGAGGCTTGACACTACAGAGAGACGTTCAGAAGAATGGGTATGTGAACATTGAAGTGTTATCATAACAAAAACCAGAGTAGGTCATGAATTACAGGGCTGATTGGTGAATGGGACTCAGGGTGAAGTGGCGTACCAGCAGTTGAATTGTATTTCAGATGTTGCAGCTCAAAACTTGCCATTCACGTGTTGCTGCAGATGACCAATTCTGCAATGTTTTGCCCGTGATGATCCCGCAGTCTACCATTTCTGTCAATATATGTTTCAGTGGATACACCAGGTTCAGATTTATGCGTACTCAAAATTTCCTGAGGAAACTCTTCTGCCTGAAACATCGATTCTCCTCTTCCTCGAATGCTGCATGACTTGCTGTCCTTTTCCAGCACAACACAATCTCAACTCTGATCTCAAGCAACTGCAGTCCTCTCTTGATCCTACTCAAAACTGATGCCAATCCGTTAAAGCTACCGCACTTGACTACTTGCTTTCCAAACATCAGCGCTAACATCTGTTAGACTCGGTGAAATAATCCTAAACGAACAGTTCAGATCGAAACACGGCAGTGCAACGACATCCAGTCAGAAATAGTGTTGGACGTTTCAGTGAAGAAGACGGCCCCACAAATATCCCCATCGTAAATAATGCAACAGCCCTGTACATCAGTGCAAAAGACACGGATGTAATATCTGCACTATCCTCAGGCAGAAGGTTTGAGGGGATCATCTACCTTACCTTGTCACAATACTCATCGAAACAAATAATCCAGTCTTCCCCCAATTCGATTCACTGTACGTGACATGAAGAAACAGCTGAACACCCTGGATACAACAAAGGCAATGGAGCCTAACACCATTCCTCCAATACGGCTGAAGACTTTTGCTGCACAACAAACCGTGTCACTGGGAAGCTTTTTCATTCCAGTTCCAAATCAGTTACTTACCTGATAATGTGGAAAACTACTGAAATATTTTCAGCCCACTAAGAGAAGAATAATTGAAATGTTACCATTTACCACACACTTAGTCCCATCACGTTAGTCAAATTCGTGGAAGTTCTTTTTTAGCAGAGCTGTCAAGCAGCACAGATTTAACCTGAAGAGCGTGATTTCCTCTCAGTTCCCATGGTATTGCTGTGGAAATGGACTGCATTATTAAGCCAGACCAGGCTAATGTTCTGACAGTAAGAAGTTGTCTCAGGAGTAATGGACTATCTTCAACCTGCATCCTTCTTAAATTATTCGTCATTTGGTGACGACAAATGGAAGCACATTATATTGCATTGCTACTGTAAAATACATCTGGCAAAAAATCAGCATCTGAATTTTTTATTTACTGTTTTCTGGCAGCTCACCTATTCTAAAACCACGTCGGGATAGTAGCCTCAGTCACATAACATTTGATTTTGTAAACTATGCTTGGGAATTCATTAAAAATCTTCCTGAAAAAAAAACAAATGCTTTGCATTCATTGCTTCTCATTCAGTCTTAAGACTCGTCGGTTTCTCAAATACGTTTCTAATTCACAAATCTATGTTAATTTTTTTTTTGCCCATTCAGTTCAGTCCGAATAATTTCTCCAAACGTATTATTGACCTTTTTGTCACCAGACGTAGGATTCATCGTAATCCTGGGAAGACTTTTTTTTTGTTTTATTTTTCCCTACTGTGAAGACAGAATTGAAGCGGTTGCTTGATAGTTCTGCCACTTCCCGGTTCTCCACTATCCATTATCTGTTTTCAGACTGTAAGGAAGCTGCAATTGTGTTCTCTTACTTTCTTATATACATACTTTTAGACGTTCACTCATATACCTTGTCAATTTACTCAGCAGCAACCCAAAGATTTCTGTCTCCAGCTGCTCAATGTTTGATCTCCCACCATCATAGCAGCAATCACAGAAAAGTAGACGCTGTACTATGAGACATGCAGCACCATCCACGGTAGTCCCACGAGGCCCATAGACATGAAAGTTATGGCACATTACTACATACCAGGCCAGGCGCCTCAAAATATGTCAAGAAGATAGCCTTGACCCTAAGTATGTTCGGGTATTCCAAGTGAGATGTCGTTAGACAAAGCATTACTTTAATAAAACACAATGTATTTACAAGATTACTGAATGAAATTCCAACAAAAGAAAACTGAATATTGAATAGCTTAACTTTTCCGAAAACCGAACGGATCACCCCAACTTAATGATGCTGTTCCAGATACTTGCTGAAATCCCCATAATGAGCCGGTAAAATCAAACACTGGATCTTACAGGATAGAGATCAGAGAGAGAAACTACTCGTACGGACCTGACTCATAGAATCCAGCAACTTTTTCGACACTAATGGCAAAACCCAACCAAACGACAGATAAACTGAGCTGTGTGAACTGGCCATTCCATTTCCCCCGTCCCTTCATTAACCAGCTGTTTATTGCTTTGGCTTGAAAGCCTTCGGCCTGAGGCAGTATATGTTAGCTATTACGAAATTGTCACTTAAGCCTTTCAACTCCAGACTTTTCGGAGATTGTGTCGTTTGTAACCACTCTGAAAAAAAAAACAAATCCAAGATAACATTGAGAAAGGAGAAACTTCGTCACAACCTGGCGTGCTCATTCAAGTACTTGTTAATGATTATGAAATTACCCGTAAAACGAGCCTCTCAAGAAGCGCATTCCAAACCTCAGCACGCTCTAGCTGGAAACAAAATCCTCAAAGCATCTCTAAACCTCAGAATCTGCACTTTAGAAGTTTGTCATCTATTCTTGACTCCCTGTCAATCCATTCAGTCCTTGCCCCTCATAATCATCTCGTAAATCACGCCCCCTTGTCCTTCTCTGCTCTAAAGTAAACAATCCAATCTAATCCAGCCTCTCTTCAAAGCTGACATACTCTATCGCAGGGATCTTGGTGAATCTCCACTGCACCTCTTCAAGTGCAACCACATCTTTCCTGCAATGCAACTCCCAGAACGGAGCACATCTTGACCTACCCAGATCTCTGTATAGATCTTATAATGTATGCCTGCATGATTAAAGGCCGTACGTACGGTCTCCTATACCTAAAGAACTAATCAATTAGCCGTTCAGGTTACATTGAAGTATGTGTGGAGAGACTCCCTCTGAGCTTTCTAGTCTGCTCCCGTTCAATTAGAACTTTTCTGTCTGGTTCCTTCTTCCAAAGTGCATCACCTCACATTTATCAGGGATACATTCCATCTGCCATTGATCTGCCCATCTGGCCATTGCATTTATATCTTCCTGTAATATAAGACCTTCCTCCCTACAACCAACCATTCAGTCGATCTTTTTGTGAAACCCAAACTTACTTATCACACTGCGCCCCTACCCTATTCCCCTGTTGTGCTTCCACCTCCTCCCGCAACACTCCCTTACATGCACATTCACGCATCTAAATCTTTTATGAATTCCACAATTAATAATGGATCCAGCGCTAATCCTTGTGGCATGCTACTGGACACTGGCCCCAAAACACAGCGCCTTCTGCCTCCATCTTCTGTCTCCTGCTACTAAGATAATTTTAGATATAAATTTATACCATGTGATTTTAATTTATTCTTTTTCAATATGGAAGAATGCCAACGGACTTGCTGAAAATCCATCGAATCGGATTTCCTAAAATAAACAAAATTAGTTAGGTATGACATATCCCGAAAAATGTCATGCTGACTACCCCTGATCAAACGTTTTCTTTCTAAATGGACATCAGTTTTCTCCATTCCAATTTTCTCCAATAGTTTCTCTAACACTGCTCCTATCCCCACTGGTCTATAGTTCCGCGGTGAAACGCCACGACCCTTCACGTAAAGTGTTCTCCAGTTCTCTGGCAACTCCACTATCAGAACCAAGTTCAATATTTGTGGTAACTGAACGACTTGGGCTCTTGGGAGGTTAATGGCAGATTAAGTTGAGATATTTAGTGAGGCCGATCTGGACGTTGAGATCATTTCATCACATGTTATTCGTTTATCTCAAGCGTCATTGCGACATTTTTCTCAGATATTACGTCATGCAGGTGGAGTAGGGAAGGACAATGGTCTTTGGACAACGCTGTGCATTCTCACAAACAACTGAGACTATCATGAACTGTGGGAACCGTAGAACAGGCATGCAAATTTCACATCTGGGGTAGTGTGTGCAGATTTAGTCTCCTCACGGTAGAAAGGATATTGTTACATTGGAAGCAGCTCAGAGATGGTTCCCTTAACTTGTTCCTGCAATGAGGTTGTTTACTTATAAGAAAAAGATAATCTCGTTGATCTAATACCCATTGGAGTTCACAGAGTGAGAGGTTATCTTACTTTTCCGATCGAGCACTGGAAGGAGTCAGCAAAATAAACCAATTAACACGGGAAATAGAGTAATCCATTCCACTTCTCCAGCCTGTGACACAGGAATAGCAGAAGGATATTCAGTCCTTCGACTCTATTACACCAGAACAGAACGATGCTATTCTTCCCCTGGAGCCCGATATGCAGTTACATGTGAAGATCAGTCAGCCCCCGACACTGTAACTTTGGACCCAGAGTAGGCCTTTCTGCACCATTTTCCTGTTACACAGCAACATGATCAGTCGATTGAACCTCCTCCAATCTGTGACACAGTAACTGGAACAGATCACGAAATGACTGGAGTTTGTCACACAAGAATAATAGAAGGTCATTTAGCCTATTGAACCTTTTGTACGAGAACTGAAGTAGGAGACGAAACAATTTGAGGCTTTTTTTGTGAGAAAGGAGGAGGTAATTCAACCACTTGTCTATTATATCGGAACAGGAGAAGACCAATCACTCCGTTCATCCCACTTCAGGGACACAGCAAGAGACCGTTCAGTATGTCCAGCCTGTTATGGAGGGATATGAAGATACCCTTCAGCCAGTCAACGTGGTACACAGAAACAGATACTTTCCAGAAGCCCTCAAGCTTCTTACATATGTTCACGTGGAGGGAAAGCGAACCTTGAGTTTTTTACTCAGGATATTCAGCCCATAGATACTGTAATGTAGTAACACCAGATGAACATTCAGCCCATCGAGTGTGTCTAAACCAGGAATAGAATGAAGTCATTCAGACACACATGTGTCTTACACAACAATCGGAAAAGATCGGTTTGAAGTCTTGCGCCTGCGACACAGGAAATAACAGAGTGAAAAAGAATGATATTCACTAATGAATAAAAAGTAATGAGCAAAACGTTGGGCTTTAAGACAAGGTGTTAGAATGCAATCTTAATTCGTTAATAGCAGCAGCTTTATTTTCAAACCACAATCCATCACTGTCAGAATAGTGGTTGAAGAATTTATTTGCTCGAATTCTTTAACGATGTAACAGTCAAAGTAGATAAGGGGTATCCTGGAAATGTAAAGTATGTAAAGATGTAAAGTACCTGGTCAGCTAGATGATATTGAGTAAAGTGTCGCACAAAATGATAAGCTGTAAAATAAGAGCACTGGGGTTTTGGAGGAATTTCTTAGCTTGGATAGAGATGTGATGAACCAGAAAAATACAGAGAAAAATGGAATAACTGTTTTGTTTAATGTTTGGTAACGTTTGTGGTTCCAGAGAGTTCAGACCATAGGCCCTGACTATTAACCCTGCATTGCATTACTTGGATGAGTGGAAAGAAAACACTGCAGCCTCATTTTCAGATTATGCTAAAGCCGTCTAAGAAGTCGGTTGATGCAATAAAGTTGGAAAACAATTACAAATAGACGCGAAGAGTTTCGATGAATGGACCAGCATTTGTCAGAGGTAAAGTATGGGTTATTCATTTTGATGAGAGGAATGGAAAAGCAACTTGCTATTCAAATGAAAAGAAATGTCATAATCATTGCATGCAGAGGGATCTGATTGTCCTCGTGCATATCGCATAAAACCTGCATGCAGGTACTGCAGATAATGCAAAATGCAAGCACCATTTCACTGTTTATTTTTAAAAGTATACTGGACAAATCCAGCGAAGAAGTGCAGCAACTCTGCAACGTATTAGTGAAACTGATAGTATTGTGTACAGGCTTGGTGCGCTGGCTGCAGAAGGGATGTAGTTGCATTAGAGGGAGTTCAGAAGAGTTTTATTACATTGATTCCAGTGACAAAAAGTATGTTACATGAAGTGATCAAGTCTACTCTCTGGAGTGTAGAAGAATGGATGGAGATCTCATTGATGTCTGGAAGATGTGAAAGATAATTGACAATGTAGTTATGATGTGGACATTTCCTCATGCGGGGCAACGTAGAAAAAGAGACGAGAGTTTTCAGATAATGCGAATCTGATGTAAAACAGCGGTGATGAGAATTTACTTCTCTCAATTGTTTGTGATTCTGTGTAATTCGTTTCCTCAAATTGCAGTGGATGCTGGGACATTGAGCAAAGGAAGGGAATGGAGAGTGAGCAGGAAAGTGGAACTGAGGCCGAGATGACATCAGCCATGGTTTTTATGAAATAGCGTATTGGCTTAAGAGGCTGAATTGCCAAGTGAATATTCCTCATTCTTATTCAACCCTTCGAATATGTTGCACAGGAATGAGGGAGTGCTAGTTACATGAAACAGGAAGCAGACACTCGGGCTAAATCAGTCTGAATAAGTTCAACAGAATGTAGCCAGTGGACCTGTGTAGGTTCCTCCGAAAGTTATCATCTATGGAAATGATTTCGAGGACAGGAATAAATAACCATTTTTGGCGATGACATTAAGACATGCAGGATATTCAGTTATCAAGAGGAGGTGAAGAGGTTGCAAGTCCACGTAAACAAATAAAGTCAATGGACAATACTTAGGCAAGTGGAATATAGCAACATGTAGACCCTGTCCTTATTTTCACGAAGAATGGAAGGCTAGAAGAACGCAGAGGGTTTATATAATTTAGTGACACACTGTATAATGGAGAGTTCAATCTGACCCGTTCAGACACTGGAGATGTTGCTCCGTGTCCTTGATGGTCTGCTCCCTAATGTTCCTTGTGGCTACATTGCTCTCACTCCAGATGGAATATTTTGAAATGGTTGGTGTGCGCTGGGGAGTGGTGAATAGAAGGATGTTTTGAGGCTTGTGTCCAAGGAGCTACCTTCATCTAAGAGGCCATCCTGTCTTTCTACGTGGAGACCTGAAGATGATGGGAATGGTTGACTGCTTCTGAATGCAGAAGCTGTGGATGATGCCAGAACAGTAAGTGTTCATCAACATGGCTTGTTGTGAATGATACCACTCCAACATTAATGCAGTGAGAGTTCGTGCAGTACCTCTCCCTCTCCCTGTTTACATGTGGACCCAAAGAGCCATATACGCTACACTATCGGGTATCCCGCTATACGAGGAAAACGAGGATGCACTCGACTGCTTCCTGCTGAGGGAGAAAGCATTGCATTCAAATCATCCAAATATATATCCTCCTCACCGAATGGTAACATTGATATCAACATACCAGAAGATGATGGATAAATCACCCACTCCTGCCTGGAAAGTTCCAGATCATGGAAGCTGAACGAAACTGTGACCGTTACTGCTACCGACAACATATTCCTCCCTCTGGTGTGAAGCTGCAAGTCGTGTTGAAAGAGGTGACACTGCTCTGTGAACAGCTCCTTATTCAATCAAGGTCCACTCACACTTTGCTCCTTGATTAAGTAAGCTTGGGAATCTGTTCTTGGAAAATCCAAGGTGGTTAGAACAGTTCCCTTTACCCACACACAGTCACTCTGTGGCTTTATAGCTTGAACTTTCTTCAGTCGCTGCTCCATTTGTTGTTCATGATGAGATCCAAATAATACCATAAGACCATCAGACAACGTAGCAGAAGTTAACGCATTCAATCCATTAGGAATCATGGCGCTTTCTACCCCTAAACCTTTATTCTCTTCATTCTCAAGAAACAATCTATCTCATTATTAAATGCAGTTATGGAACTGGCTTCCAGAGCCTAATGTGGCAACGAATACGATAGATTCATCACTCTCTGGCTGAAGACGTTTCTTCTTCTATCCATTCTCAAACGTCTTTCCTTTCTTCTGAGGCTGTGCTCTCGTGTCCTCAACACTCCAATCAATCAAAACAGCATCCCGACATGCACACTATTCAGGAAATTCAGTCGTCCATTAAATCCCCTCGCATCCTTCGAATCTCCATCGAGTAAAGAACCAGCATCCTCCAACGTTCCTCATATGTGTCTTGGTGGCTTACTGGTTAGCACTGCTACTTCGCAGCGCCAGAGATACAGAATCAATTTCAGCCTCAGATGACTGTCTGTGTGGAGTTTGCACATTCTCCACATGTATGCGTGGGTTTCTTCTAGTTTCTCTCATTTCTTTGCACTGTCGAAACGTTAGGTGAATGGTCAAAGCTAAATTACCCATACTGTTCATGGAAATTTTGCTGCATTAGTCATGGTAAATGTTGAGTAAGAGGATAGCGAAATGGGTCTGTGTGGAATACCGTGCAGAGGATTTTTCTGCCCTTATTTGTCCAATGGGCTGTTTCTAAACTGTATGATATCTACCATGAACTTTTCATTCCTGGAACAATTCCCGTGAATGTCATCTGAACAAGCACGAGGGCCAAAACATCCTTTCTGCGATATCGGGCCCACATCTGCCCAAAATGCTCCAAATGCGTTCTGACCAGAGCTCTGCAGGACATCAGAAATACATCTGCTTTATATTCAAGTCCTTTCGAAGTAAATGTCATCATTGCATTTGTCTTCTTAACTACTGTTTCTGAAATTTTACAGAATCTTGACTAGAGTTCCAAAGTCTCTTTGTACTTTGAATTTCTGAATTTCCTCTCCATTTAGAAATGTCCATGCCTCTATTCTTTCTCGTAAAGTGCAGGATCTCAGGCTTTCCCACGTTGTACTCCATCTGTCACTTTTTCCCTATTCTCCTCAACTAAACTGAAATCCTTCTGCAGTCTCCCCGCCTTGTCTACACTACCTATCTCTTTATGTATCTTTGTATCGTGTACAAACGTAGCCAGAATGTCTTCAGTTCTTTCATCCAGATCATTACTGTATGAAGTAAAAAAATGTGATCCGATAACTGAGCCTGCCAGAACACAAACTCACACCATCTACGATCCTGAGAAGGACCATTTTATCCCTAATCTCTACTTTCTGCCAGACAACAGAGCTTCTATCTTTGCTACCAACTTGCCTCTAACACCATGGGCCTTATCTTACTCAGAAGCCTCCTGTATGATACCTTGTCAAAGGACTTCTGGAAGGCCGGTTCTAAAAAAAATCCGTTGCCTCTTCTTGGTCTAAGCTGCTCGTACTTCATCAAAAAATTCTAATAGATTTGTCAGGCATGAACCCCACTTGATGTAACAATGCTGACTTTGCCATGTTTTATTATACACGTCCAAGTATTCAGAAATCTCATTCTTCATATCAAATTCCAGGATCTTACCTCTGACTGAGGGTAGGATACTTGGTCTGTAATTTTCTGTCTTCTTCCTTAATGATTTGTTAAACAGGGGTGATATGTTTGCGAGTTTCAAGTCCTCTTGGACCCTTACTGATTCAAGAGATTTCTGAAAGATCACCAGTAACGCGTTCACGATCTATGCAGCTATGTCCTTTCGAACTCTTTGAGTGGGTGCGGATTGGATTGCATTTTGGGAATATGATTGAATTGATATGTTCGGGCATGGCTGAGCCCGAGGCACAACACGTGTAGTGTTTCCCACCCACCCTCCTCCTCCAAACAAAAATAAAACGACTGGATGGTGTGTTGATAAGGGAAGGCATTTTGTATTTTTAATTTTGTGATTGGTAAAACGTATCTTTTCTTTCTTTTTTCGTTTATCTAAGAGTAATTTCATTTTAAGATTAAAATGGCATGAGGTCTCAGACCCGTGTTATGCTCCATTTGCTCAAGGTGGGAGCTCAGGGATAGAGCTGATGTCCCTGACTCCTTCATGTGCAGGATGTGTGTCCAGCGGCAGCTCTCATTAGATGGCATGATGGCTCTGCAGCTATGGATGAATTGACTTTGAAGAATTTGCAAAACTGAAGGGGTCATGGATAAAACCTTTAGCGAAATGGTGGCACTGCAGATTAGGATTCTTCAGAGAGAAAGGAAATGGGTGTCGAAAAGGCTGAAAAAAATGACAAAAAGTTAGTGCAGGTGTCCCCTGCGGTCATCTCCCTCCAAAACAGGTATACCATTTTTGATACTTTTGGGGAAGATAGCTCACCAGGGGAAGGCAGCAGTAGCCAGGTTCATGGCACCGTGACTGATTCTGCTGTACAGAAGGACAGGAATAAGTGTGGAAGGGCTAAAGCTGTAGGGGATTCAATTGCAAGTGGAGTTTATGGGCATTTCTGTGGTCGAAAATAAAACTCCCAAATGTAACTTGATCCCAGATGCACGGGTCAGGAATGCCTCAGATCAGCGGCAGAACATTCTGAAGGAGGAGGTTGAACAGTTGGGCATTTAGGCACCAGTGATGTATATTTTAAAAAAGGGATGAAGTCCTACATGCTGAATATAGGGAGCTAGAAGCCAGGTTATACAGGAGGACCTGAGACTAATGCCACACACTAGTCAGAGAAGAATGATTGAATAAACAAATGAATGCGTGGCTTGAGAGATGGTGCAGGAGGGAGCGTTTCAGACTTTTGAGACTTTGGGATAGAATCTGGAGAAGGTGGGAATATTCCACCTACACGAGACCAAACTGGAACAAATGTCCTTGGGGTATTTAGCTATCGCTGTTAAGAAGTATTCAAGTTAATGAGGCAGGGGAATGCGAGCAAAATTAGGAGGTTATTCGACAATTAGGAGGTAGTAAATAAAGACTGTGATGAAATTTGCAACTATGTCAGCGTGATGAAAGGGAATAGTAAGCAAAGTAAGTATTTGAAAACAAAGGGACGGTTGGTGGGAGGTGAATTTGTTTTAATGCATTAAGTGTAGTCGGCAGGAGCAGTTAGGGCTTGGATTATCACCTGGCAGTATGACGTAATTGCTTTTACTGAGACTTGGTTGGGTGAATGGTATGTTTGGCAACTAAGCACCCATGAATATTGATGCTTCAGGGTGGATATCAAATGACGTAAAAGAGGTGTATGAGTTGCATTACTGTATAAAGATATTATCACAGTTGTGCAAGTGACTCCTTCCCAGTTCAGAACTTCAGATTGTTAATTTTTTGAGAAAGACCTGAAATTCTTCTCTCCTTTTTCCACCGTTCCTCCCACCTCTCAAATATAATAAGCTACATATTATTATGTAAGACTTGCTCCAGGTTTAATGCAAATGGGGTGCTGCTCATTTTGCAAAGACGGAGGTTTCAAGCAGTCAGGCAATATGGAAAGACCTCAGAAACAGGAAGGATGCGGTAACCATTCTGGGGCTGTACTACGGGGCTCAGAACACTGATATTGAGATCGAAGTGCAAATACGTAAACAGATTTTGGAAAGTTGTAGGAAAAACAGGGTGGTGGTGACAGGAGTTTTTAATTTTCCCAATATTGGGATTCACTTAACTTTAGAGGTCTAGATGAGCATTGAGGAAGGTTTTCCAGAGCAGTCTATAAATAGTTCATCAGTGGAAGGGGCCCTTATTGGACCTGGTATTGAGGAATGAGCCTTACCAGGCGATGAAATTTGTAATAGGGGATTAGTTTAGGAACAGTGATCACAAATACGTAAGTGTTTGAATACTCTTGGTCAAGGAAGACTGCTGAATTGGGCAAAGGCCAATTACTCCAAAATTCGGCAGGAACAGGGGAAGGATTTGCAGTGGATGTTCGAAGATAAATCCACATGTGATATGTGGGAGGCTTTTAAAGAGAGGTTGGCTAGAGTGCAGGTGACACCTGTCTCTGTAAAAATGAAGAATAAAAATGGCAAGATTTGGGAATCATGAATGACAGGTGAAATTGTGAGACTAGCTAAGACGAAAATGGAAGCATACATGAGATCTATGTGAGGAAGCATTGGAAGAATATTGGAAATGTAGGATCAATCTGGAATGAGATATTAAGGGAGGTAAAAGGGGTCATGGGATATGTTTAGCAAACATGGTTGAGGAAAATTCGAAAGCATTTAATCCCCAAATAAGGCGCAAGTGGGTAACGAGAGAGATGATTGGCCCACTTGACGACAAATGAGGAAAGTTATGCATTAAGTCAGTGAACACAGTTGAAATTCTTAACAAGTAATTTGCATCATTATTCACCGAGAGTAGGGTCATTATGAATGTTGAAATTAAGGATAGTTGTTTGATTACTCTAGGTCATGTTGGAAGAAGGAAATAGAAAGTGGTCAGTATTCCAAAAGGCATTGAGGTGACAATTCCCCAGATCGGGATGGAATTTATTTCAGGTTGTTGAGGGACTTGAGAGAGGGGAAACAGCTGGGGCCTAAAAAATATCTTTGCAGCATCCGTGAACATGGGTGAGATGTCGAAGGACTGGAGAATTTTTAATGCTCGCAAATGACTTAGGTGTAATCCAGGGAACTATGGACAAGTGAGGCTGACGTGTGTCATAGGGAAGCGCTGGAGAAGATACTGAGGTACAGTTTTCATTGCCAAATGGAAGAAAATTGGCTTATCAGTGATAGTCAACATGGTTATGTGCGGGAATGTCATGTTTTACTAACTTAATAGATTTCTTTGACGAACTGGCAATGTTATTGATGGGGGAATGGCTGGAGATGTCAAATACGTGGACTTCGGAGAGTCGTTTGATAAGGGTTCCTATGGTAGGCTGATGGAGACGCTGAAATCACATGGGATCCATGGTGAACTTGTTAGATGGATAAAGAACTGGCTGGGCAACAGGAGACAGAGAGTAGTATTGGAAGGGAGATTCTCAGAATTGAGAACTTCAAGCAGTGGTTCCACAGAGATCCCTCCTGAGACCATTGTTCATTGTCATATTCGTAAATGACTTAGAGACAGATGAGGCAAAGATTGGTGGAATATCGGATAGTGAAGGAAACTGTCAGAGAATCCAGCAATGTATATATAAATTGAAGTGTCAGGCAGAGAAATGGTAGATGGAGATCCGGGCAAATGCGTGGTGCTGTATTTTAGTTGGTCCAATTCAAGAGCGAACCATACAATAAATGGAAAAGGTCTGTGGTAAATTAATATACAGTAAGGTCTGGGTGTTCAGGCCCATTGTTCCCTGAAGGAGACAGCGCAGATTAATAGAGTGGTCAAGAAGGCATGCGGCTTTAAAAACAGGCAAGCCGGGAAAAGAGGGGGAGGCGTGGCCTTGTTTGTCAAAGATAATATAACGGTGGCTGAGAGAATCTTTGATGAGGACTCATCTACTGAGTTAGTGTGGACGATGGTTAGAAACAGGAGAGGTAAGGTCACATTTCTTGGCGTTTTTTTATAAGCCTCCGCAGAGTTTCATGGAGGTGGAAGAGAGGATTAGCAAAATTATTCTGAGTAGGAGTGAAAGGAACAGGGTGGTCATTACGGGGGACTTTAACAGCCCCAATATTGACTGAAACGTTAAAGCTCTAGTACGCCTGATGGATAAGTTTTTGTCCAATGTGTACAGGAGAGTTTCCTGACACAGTATGTCGAAGGGCCGACAAGTGGGGAGGCCATACTTGATCTGGTGTTTGGTAATGAACCAGGCAAGGTGTTTGATTTAGTTGTAGGTGAGCACTTTGGAGAGAGTGACCATAATTCAGTTACGTTTATTTTAGGGATAGGTACATGCCACAGGTCAAGAGTTATCGATGCAGCAAGGACAATTATAATGCGATTAGGCAAGAATTGGGATGTATAGAATGATGTAGTTAAAGGCAGGAGATGCAGACAATCGATAAGTGGAGCTGGTTTAAGGAACAGTTATTGCGTCTCCTCGATAGGAATATGGAGGAAGTGATAAGGTACGGGAACAGTGGTTTACTAGAGAAGTTGCATCTCTTGTTACGAAGGAGGAGGCTAATATGTTGATGAGGCAATATGTTACAGTTGCGACGATGGAAAGTTAGAGATGAGCTAGGAAGGATTTAAAGAGAGAATTAAGAAGACCAAAGTGAGGACACGAGCTGTCTTTTCAGAATGGAATAAAGGAGAACCCTAAAGCTTTCTATAGGTATATGCTGATTACAAGGATGATTAGGGTAGGAATAGGGCCAGTCAAAGACATAAGTGGGAGTTGAGTGTGGACCTGTAGAGATTGGAGAGGTGCGAAATGAACATTTCTCATCAGTGTTAAGTCAGGAAAAGGAGAATATTGTATAGGAGAAGAGTGAGGTACGTGATATTAGACTAGAAATGATTGAGGTTAGTTATTCACAGGTGTTATCAATTCTAGAAGGAGTGAAAGTAGATAAGTCACCTTGGCCGTATAATACTTATCCGCGAATTCTCTAGGAATCTAGAGAGGAGATAGCAGAGCCTTTGGCTTTGAGATTTGAGTCATCATTGTTTACCGGTTAAGTACCTGAGGACTGGAGGATTGCAAATGTTGTGCCCTTATTCAAGAAGGGCAGCAGAAATGACCAGTAATTATAGACATTTAGCCTTATGTCTGTTATAGGAAAGGTTTTAGAAAGGATTATGAGAGATAAGATTTATTATTATCGATCAAGGAACAATTTGATTTCAGATAGTCAACATGGTTTCGTCAAGGGCCGGTCGTGTCTCGCAAACCTCATTGAGTTTTTTGAGAAGGCAGCCAAACATGAGGATGAGGGAAGGGCAGTTGACATGATTTTTAATAAAGCCTTTGATAAGGTTCCACATGATAGGTTGATGGAGAAAATGCAGAGTAATGGAATTGAGGGTGATTTACAGGCTTGAATTAGAAACTCTCTTTCTGGAAGAAGGTAGCGAGTGGTGGTTGATGGGAAATGTTCAGTCTAGAGTCAAGTTGCTAGTGATCTGCCACAAGCATCTGTTTTGGGACCACTGCTGTTTGCCATTTTTATGAATGACTTAGACACAGTGGATAGATTAGTAAATTTATAGACGACATAAAAGTTGGTGGAGTAGTGGACAGTTCTGAAGAACGTAGCAGGTTGTAGGGGGACTTAGATAAACTGCAGAATTTGGCTGAGAAGTGACAAATGGAGTTCAATGGAGCAAAACGTGAGGTTTGGGAAGAATAACAGGAAGGCAGCGTACTTGGTCAATGGAAAGAATCTTGATAATGTGGACGTGCAGAGCGATCTTGGAGTCCATGTGCATAGATCCATGAAAGTTTCTACACAGATGGATAGTGATGATTAGAAGGTGCACGGTGTGTTACATTTCACTGGGAGAGGGATTGAGTTCTGTAACTGCAATATCATACTGCAAATATTCCAAACGCTGGTGCGGCCACACTTGGAAATTGTGTACAGTTCTAGTCGCCCCATTACAGGAAGGATTTGGAAGCATTGGAAAAGGTGCAGAGGAGGTTTACTCGGATGTTGCCTGGTCTGGATGGAAGGTAATATGAGGAAAAGGTGAGAGACTTGGGTTTGTTCTCATTGTACAGAAGAAGGTTAAGGAGGGATTTAGTAGAGACATACAAGATGATCAGAGGATTAGATAGGTTAGACAGTGAAAGAGTTTTTTCTAGGATGATGACGTTATCTTGTACGAGAGGGCATAACTACAAATTGAGGGGTGATAGATTTAAGACAGATGTCAGAGGCAAGTTCTTTATGCGGAGAGAGGTAAGGGTGTGGAATGCCCTACCAGCTAATGTAGTCAACTCAGCCGCATGAGGGAGATTTAAACAACCCTTCGATAAGCACATGGAAGATTTTGGGATCTTGTAGGGGGACGAGCTGAGATTAGTTCACAGGTCGGCGCAACATCGAGGACCGAACGGCCTGTTCTGCGCTGTATTGTTCTATGTTCTCTGTTCTATTTTTTGTTTCATCGGACTGACTATTGTGTACGAGAGTTAGCAGATCATGTTACAGTTGTATGAGACTTTGTTTCGGCCACATTTGGGGTACTGCTTGAAGTTCTGGTCGTCACAACACACAAATGATGTGCATGCTTTGGAGAGGGTGCAGAGGATACTCACTGGAATGTTGCCTGGTATGGAGGGCAGTAGTTATGAAAACAAGCTGAGCAGATTAGGATTATTTTCGTTAGAAAGATGGAGGTTGAGGCGGAAACTGATTGAGGTGTAAATTATCATGAGAGGAATAGACTGGGTGGACAGCAAGAAGGTTTTATTTCCAGAGTGGAGGACTCAGATGGGTTCACGAGTTCAAAGTAAGAGGGAAGAAGTTTAGGGGAGATACACATGACAAGTTCTTTACACAGTTGGAGACTGGAATGCATTGCCAGTGGGGTGGTAGAGGCGTGCACGATACCATCATTTAACATCTACCTAAGCAGATACATGAATGGACAGGGAAAAGAGGTATACAGACCCCGAGAAAACAGGCAACGGCTTCAGATGGAAGATTTGTATCAGCACAGGCTTCGATGGCCGGAAGGCCTGTTCCGGTGCTGTAATTTTCTTTGTTCTTCGTTCTTTGCTTATTGAAATAGGAGGTAAAAGTGGGGGAGTGGGTCTATCTGAGGGAGTGAGATGTTCGAGAGTCCAATCACAAGATTGAGAACATTGTAAAAGACTTGGCCAGATCAGCTGAAATGTTTCGCTCCTTCAACTTCTGGATTTGCCTCATATTACAGCCAAAACCACAGAAACTGAGACAACATGTCAGCTTATTATGGAGATCTATCCAGTTCATGCTGGTATATTGCTCTATAAACTAAACCATCTGCCCAGCATGGCGAGCAATACAAACCTTTGGCAGTATATTACTGTTATACATGCACGAGATAACTGTGTAAAATGCAGAAATTCACAGCCTATATTTTGAGTGTCAGTAAATGGAGCTTCCATCAATGTATATCCTTCTGTCTCCACTGCATCATTACCAAGCAAGTAAATGCATCTGTGTAGTATTCGATGGGAAAAATCGTTGTTTGAGAGCAAATATTCATGGAGGGAATGTGCTTAAATATAAACAACAAACAGGGGATTTGGGTAGTCCACAAAGAGAGCCTGAGAAATATTTCATGGTCAGATATGATGACATACGTGAGATGATTGCAATAAAGACAATGCCAGACCCAATAAGAATACCTGACTTGTCAAGGAACTATGAACCTGCACTCCAAGGCTTCTTCGTTTGACAACGCAGGACCTTACTGTTAAGCATATAAGCCCACACCCGATTTACGGAAGGCACCTCACATTCATCTAGATTATTTACCACCTGGCACTCCTCAGCTCATTTCACATCTGACCAAGGCCCTGTTGTGTTCTGTGTAAATGTTCTTTGCTGTTCACTGCACCATCTATTCTGATGTCATCTGCAAACGTGCCAACTGTCCCTTCTGTGCTCATATCTATAATATTTACATAAATTATGAAAAGTAACGGATGCAGCACCGATGCTTCTGTCACTCCATTGGTCACACCCCTTCAGTTTGAATGGCATCCCTTCCATCTCCCACCTTGGAGCCAATTTTGAATCCAAATGGCAAGTTGTCCCCGTATTCCATGAAAGCAAAACTTGCTAACCAGTCTACCATCTGGAACTTCGTCAAATATCTCACTGACGTCCATATTGACGATGTTCACATCTCTGTGTTAATCAATCCTCTTTGTCACTTCTTTAAAAAAACTCAATTAGTCAGACACGACTTTCTGGGCATAATATCGACTGAGTGTTGCTGCAAAGGCACAGTAGGTCAGGTAGCATCCGAGGAGCAGGAGAATCGACGTTTTCAGCATAAGCACTTCATCAGGAATAACAAGTCATGTTGACTATCCATAATCAGTCCGTGCCGTTCAAAATACATGTCATTATTCTATCTAAGAACTTGCTCACCACAGAACGTCAGGTTCAACGGTCTAAAGTTCCTTAGCTTTCTTTCCCACGTTCCTTAGTTTTTTAAAAATAGTTTCACCACGTTAGACTTCAGGCACCTTACGTGTGGCTATCGATGATACAAATATCTCAGTAAGAGATCCAACAATCATTTCCATAGCTTCCGACAGAATGTTTGGGCATGTCTGACCACGTGCCGGGGATTTATCCATCTTTATAAGTCTAATCATATCCAGTACCTCCTACTATGTAATACAGACATGTTTCATGATTTCGCTATTATTACCCAAGTTTCCTGGCTTCTATATTCATCTACGCAGTAAGTACTGATGAAAAATGGTCGTTTAGTACTTCCTCCCCCCCCCACCACCCGCTAATCTACTCCGGTTCTACAGATTAGCAGGCTTGCTGATCTTTAAGAGGACGTATTCGCTCCCCAGTTACTATTTTGTCCTTAATGCATTTGTAAAATCGCTTTGTGTTTTTCTTAACCTTGTTTGTCAAAGCTATCAGAAGTCTCATTTTTGCCTGCCTAATTTCCCTCGCAAGTGTACTATTACTGCCTTTCTACGCTGTTGGGTAACCACTTTAAGTCTGGAAATAAGAGTCTAATGACGATAATTAATTAATTTTCGACTGTTGGAAAAAAGTCTGGTTTACTAATGACTTTACAGGAAGCAACTGCGTGTAACCTCAGACATACAGCAATGTGGTTGAGTCTTATCTGCCCTAAAATAAATGCTGCCTAGCCAGTGACACCTTCATCTGAGAATGAATAAATTCAGCAACTCAATTCCTACTGCCTTTCCCTGACATATGCTTCGCTCTTATTCGTGACCAGAACCTCATTTTCTCTCGTCATCGAGTATTTCTTATACCCACCTTACACATCACGCTAATCGGAATGTATACTCTCTGGCCTCATGACATTTATTTTTTGAAGTCTTCCCACTTCTCAACTGGCCACTTATGTGCTAATATATGTCCGAATCGGCTTTTTATAGTTCGTGTCTAATAACAGCAAAATTGGACAATCTTTTCCATGTCTATTTTGGAACTATCAGGATTATGTCTACTTGCTCCAAAGTGCTTACTAATTGACACTGCAGTCGCCTGCACTGCATTATTTCCCAAGACTGGTCAAGTTTAGTTCCTTCTCTGTGATGAAGATTATTGGACAATCAGCTGCAGTTCTGTATTTGAGAGTGGGTTCAGCACAGTTTTCAACTCATTGGGATGAAACTAACAATATTTTTTCTCCTTGTTATTTCCTTCTAGTGTGACTGAACTGTCGGCTGCACGATGCTGACCTAGTTTCCTGATGCTATCCTATCAAACTCGCCCCCTGAACACCTACGCCACCCGAAGGTGTCCCGCTCATTCAATGCCAGCCCGATTCTTCACACATCATTGCTTGAAGTCCTCACCATCGTGACTATGCTCTTTGATATTCAATAATCCTAGGCACTGTTGCCATCTTCACAAAGACAATGGGCATACGGTTCAGCTTTCTCCGCGTATAGCTGCGTTGCAGTAGCCATGAACAGAACGTGCAGACTGCAGATGTTGGAGATTGGAGTCGAGATTGTGGTGTCAGAAAATCACACAAGGTCAGGCACCATCTGAGGAGAAAGTAGTACTGACGTTTCCGGCATAAGCATTTCGTCAGAAATGAGGCTTGTGAGTTAAGCGTGCTGAGAGATAAATGAGAGGTGGTGGGCAGATCGCTGTGAATGTGATTGATTGATGAATGTGGGGATCAGGAGGGTGATTGGTCGGGGGGGGGTGGTTGTGGAGAGGATAGTTGGGATGGAAGATGGACAGGTAAGAGACTTCAGAGGGCGATACTGAATTGGATGTTTGGACCTGGGATGAGGTGGGATAAGGGAGATGAGGAAACTGATAAAGAAAATCCACATTGATCCCTTCTTGTTCAAAGGTCTCGAGGCAGAAGACAAGGTGTTCTTCCTCCATGAATCTTTCTGTTGAAGGGCTCCTGCTCGAAACGTCGATTTTCCTGTTCAGCGGATGTTGCCTGACCTGCTGTAAATTTCCAGCACCACTCTAATCTCAAGCATCTGCAGTCCTCACTTTCACCCCGTTGTTCCTCCAGGCCTCTGGTGGCTGGGGTTCGGCAGTGGAGGAGGCCCAAGACTCACATACTGGGCCTCCTCCATGTTGTGCAGTGGGAAGTGGAGTTAATGTGTTCGGCCACAGGGCGGTAGGGTTCAGTTTACAACAAATTTGAGGGATTTGGGAAATAGACAGTGAGAGTAACAGTGTCAAGGAAGGATATGTTCACAGGTTTCTTAATGTTGAAATGAAGATCTTCCATCAGCAGCAATCATTAATTAATGGGATATTGTTGTCAGTTTAGACAGAGTCACAGAGTCAAAGATTTGTACAGTGCGGAAGCAGATGCTTCAGTCCAACTTCACCACGCTCGCCAGATATCTGATTGTAATTTATTTCCATTTACCAGAACTTGGCTCATATCGCTGTAAACCCTTTTTATCTGTGTACCCCCAAATAACTTGTAAATATTATAATTTACCTTCATCTCCTCCACTGGAAGCTCATTCCATTTGTGCATCACGAACTGTATGAAAATGCTGCTCCTGAAATCCCTTTCAAATCTTTTCCGTTTCACATTACATTTATGACCTCTAGTTTTGGGGAAAATTGAGAGTCAAATTTACTCTATCAATTTCCCTCAAGCTGCAGGGAATGTAGCCACAATCGATTTAGCATTTCCCTTCAAATTAAATTCTGGCAACATCTTTGTGAATCTTTTCTGATCCCTTGAAGTTTCATAACCTCGTTCCCACAAGTGGGAGATGAGAACTGAACACCATAGTCCAAACGTGAACAAACGAAAGACCTGGACAGCTGCAAAATGACCTTCCAACTCCTTTTGTCAAGTCAACTGCTTACTAAAGAAAAGCATGCCAAATGCCTTCTCCACTATCATCTCTAGTGACACCACTTTCAAGGAACTATGAACATGTATTCCCAAAGTCTCTTTGTTTGACTCAACACTGATGTCAGTCTCACTGGTCTTACCTGTCTATCGTACCCCGACTTTTACTTAGCATTTAAAAATATTTTAATAGAGGCATCCTGTTAGCCAACGTCCAGTCTTCTGGCACAAAATCGTGTGGTTATCAATGGTACAAATAACGCAGCAATGGTTCCAGCAATCACTTCCCTTGCTTCCCTCAATATTCCACGATAGATCTGATCAGGTCCCACCAATGCATCCATGTTTATACACTTTGAGACCTACATCATCTGCCCCTCCATAAGACATACAATTTTCAAAATGTTACTGTTTCTATTCCATGTTGTCGAGCTTCCATATCCTTTTGCAAAATACATTCAAAATGCATGCAAAATACTCGTTTATTACCGCACCTCATATCCTGCAGTTCTGTGAATTGGCAGCCTTGCTGGTCCTTCAGGAGCCCTATTCTATGCCGAGTTACTCTTTTGACTGTAATATGTTTTGAGAATACCTTTGGATTCTTCTTAGCCCTATTTCCCAAATCTATATCATGTCCCTTTTTTTGACCTCCTGACTTCCCTGTGAAGTGTACTCCTACTGCCTCTACAGATTTATCTAGCGATTCACAGTACATCTAGAATTAGGGGCTCAATGGTGATCATTCTGATTTTCAGAAAACACCACCTGGTTCACTCATGTCCTTACACGAAGCAAACTGCCATCCTTTCAGGCTGGGCTACATCTGACCTCAGAAGCACAGAAATGTGGTTAACTCTGAACTGCCCTCTGTAATATTAGTGATGGCCTAGCTAGCGATACATTCAACCGTGAATGAATTAAAAATTAAACTCGATTCCTTATGTCTTTACCTGCCGTATCCACGTCATCTGTGACCAGACCCAAAGTTTCCCTTGTAATCCAGAATTTCTTACACCTACCACCCTCAAACGTCATCCTGGCAGGAACATCCAATCTATGGGCTCTTGACATTTGAAGTGTTACCAGTTCTCAGCTGCCACTCCACTGCGAATATCTGTCCCAACCTACTTCTGAAATTTCTTGCTTAATATCATCAGAATTTGCCATCCAGCAATTTAGAGCATTAACCTTTTCCGTCTCTATTCTAAAACAAATAGACTTATGATTACTTGCTTCAAAGAGTTTCCCTACTGATACTTCAGTCCACTGCTCTGCCTTATTTCCCACGAGTATTTAAAAATTGGCTCCTTTCTGTGTTGGAGCATATTGGACAAGCAGCTTTAGCTTTATAAATGGGAGGGGTCAGCAGATTATTCGATTCATTCGGCTGAATCTAATAATGATTTGACTCTGTCATTTTCACTGAGTATGCAGAGAGATCGTCGGTATGAGGCTGAGCTAGTTTCGCGGTGCTATCATATATAACTCATCTCATTAATTACCCACCCCACCCCATGGTGTCACTCTGATCCAATGCCACCCCGATTCTCCCACCCATTATGGCTGCATGCACTCCCCATCACTCGGATGCTCCTGGATATTACGTGGGCACTGTCATTGGTGCCATCTGTGAATGTCAAATGGGAACACGGTTGAATATTTTTTGTTTGGAGCTGCCCTACACGGTTGACCCCAAGCATAGCAGATAAGGGACAATTGCACCACGATTTATCTACAAGTGTACGGAGGTCTAGGTAAATATGCTAGTACAGAGGAAGACCATTCTTTTATCAGAGGATTCCACACCAGCAGATTCAGCGAGCATGGGCTGAGTTCACCACCCTGGCTCAGTGCAGTATCTGCAGTCTGAAGAAATGTCCAGCAATAAAGAAAAAGCAACAATAACCGTCCTAGCTCTGCCAGGATAAGTGTCACCATATTCTCTCTGTCCTGTCGCACTCACTCTATATTTGTTAAAGCACGTACCTGTGAACACCTCTAATGCTCCAGCTCTTTCACTAATTCATGCAACATCTTCCACCTTCCACTTCTCTTTCACCCACCCAATATACCTCATATACGGTGATAACACTAACTGGATATAACACTGTGGGGGCGGCACGGTGGCACAGTGGTTAGCACTGCTGCCTTACAGCGCCAGCGACCCGGGTTCAATTCCCGACTTATACCTCATATGCGGTGATAACAGTAACTGGATATAACTATTCTAATCTACTAACTCCAGACACCTCAAGACTCTCCCTCTCCCACCCCCACCACATATCTGCACCAGTATTGGCAGCATGGTCACCCATTCACACTCTCAGTCCCTCTATCTGTTTCACCCTTTCCATGAGAGTCTTCTTGTCATCGGACAGAAAGGGGAAAGCGTGTATTAGAATGCCCAGTATTTGTTCCCTCACTAACCGTCCCCCTCTGCCATGTGTGGAGGAGCCAGAGAGACCAGGACGACTGGTGTGGAGATTCTGAAACATCCAGGTCCTATCATAAGACTATAAGATCTTGGAATAGAAATTAGGCTATTCAGCCCATCCAGTCGGCTCCACTACTTTCCATCATTTATCTGAATGATTTGGATGTAAACATAGGAGGTATGGTTAGTAAGTTTGCAGATGGCACCAAAATTGTAGGTCCAGTGGACAGCGAAGAAGGTTATCTCAGATTACAAAAAGATTTGATCAGATGTGCAAATGGGTTGAGAGACAGATCGTGTTTGATTTAGATAATTAAATTTGTAAAACCAAATGGAAGATCAGTTGTAATTGTACAGGACATTAGTTTGGCCACTTTTGGAATATTGCATGAATTCTGGTCTCCTTCCTATCGTAAGGATCTAGCAACATCTGAAAGAATTCCGAAAAGATACAGAAAAGAAACATGAAAGGGTTCGAGAATGTGAGCTATAGAGAGAGGCAGAATAGACAGGGGCTGTTTTCCCTAAGCATCGGAAGCTGAGGGGATAACCGTATAGATGTTTCTAAAAACATAGCAGGGCTAGGAGAGGAAAAATAGACAAAGGCGTTCCCTGTGATGGGGCTCTCCGGAATGTGAAGGCATAGATTAGATTAGATTAGATTACTTACAGTGTGGAAACAGGCCCTTCGGCCCAACAAGTCCACACCGACCCGCCGAAGCGCAACCCACCCATACCCCTACCCCTACCCCTACATTTACCCCTTACCTAACACTACCGGCAATTCAGCATGGCCAATTCACCTGACCTGCACATCTTTGGACTGTGGGAGGAAACCGCAGCACCCAGAGGAAACCCACGCAGACACGGGGAGAACGTGCAAACTCCACACAGTCAGTCGCCTGAGGCGGGAATTGAACCCAGGTCTCTGGCGCTGTGAGGCAGCAGTGCTAACCACTGTGCCACCGTGCCACTGTCCAGTGAGAGAGAATAGATATAAAAGCGACATATTGGGGTAACTTTTTCACACAGATGGTGGTGCATGGAATGAGCTGTCAGACGAGGTCGTGGAAATTGGTAAAATTTCACATTTAAATGGTATCTGCATTGGGTACATGAATAGCAAAGGTTTAGAGGGATAGCGGCCAGATGCTGGTAAATGGGATTAGATGAGTTAAGGATATCTGGTCGGCATAGACGAGTTTGGCCGGAAGGTCTGTTTGCGTAATGTACATCTCTATGACTCTGACTCCGTGAATGGCTTTGCCATTCAATAATATCTGAAAAAATTCTCAAACCCATTCTTTCGCATTCTGCCATAATCCTTCTCCCCCAGACAATCAGTAACCTCTCTATCTCTGTCTTAAATACACTTAATGATTTGTCGCCCACAGCCTTCTGTGGCAGTCAATTCCATAGATTCACTGCTCACGGGCTGAAGAAGTTCCCACTTATCGCCTTACTAAAAGGAATTCACTTTACTCTCAGGCTATGCCCTTGGTTCTTAGTGTCTCCGATCAGTGGCCCTGGAATCTGAGAAAGAAGGACATTTTCATTGAGGGGCATTTCTTACTTTAAACACACTGTCAGTACCCTTCCCATCTGGCAAAACTTAGAAGCCGTGGCCCTGATACATTCTCAACTTTTCTGTCGAGCTATTACAACTGGAATCTCCACCTTCTTAGTGGCAGGCAGTTGGGCTCACAACACATCGTCTCCACCACCTCCCAGGATGGGAAAACGGATGTCCATCCTACACCTCCTTCTGAAAGCAGCTCAGAAACTGAAACTAATCTGCGAAAATTACTGTCCTCCCCACGTGTTCTGACGTCTTCTGTAATCTGTTCTCATACGTAGCCAGTTCCATCTGTTCTTGCAACCCCTTTGTAATGGCACAGCCTCTGTTTTATATTGTCTTTTCATGGTCATGACACCAAAGCACACACCCCACATTGCTCTGCATGTATCCTTTCCTGTCATAAATGTGAACAATATACCAAGTTGTTGCTGTCCTGTTGAAGTTGTGAGCTGTGCTCCTCGAACATTACAATTCTTCCAGGTTTGGTATTTTCAAACTTGGAAATTGTGCTGCAGTCACATTCCACATAGAACCACTGACAAACTCAAAGGTGTGAGCTAGGGCAATACTGATAGAATCCCCAAGGACAGACTGAAATAACGACACACACCAGACAGAGTTAGTGAAAGATTGACGAGGTCACCAAGGAGAGAGATAAATATTGATAGATGCCCCATGCCTGTATTAGTTTCAGCGCATTAGTGACACTGTAATTAGTGTCAATGTCTCTGTATTCGTCTATGTATTTGTTTTGGTCCGGTATGGCAGTCCCTGTGGCGTTTCAAGTGATGTCATATACCCCAATATGAGTTCGAAGGAAGATCGCCTCGACCCGAACTCTTAACTTTCTTTTATCTCCACGGATGGTGCGAGTCCTGCTTAGTATTCTGTTGTTGTTACTCTCTGTTGGACTCAACGCACAGTGGTGCAGTGGCACAGGTGGCAGCGGACGTGAAAAACATCAGGGATTCAGTCTGAGAGGGAGAGAATGAGGAAAACTGCTCACAACACGATCCAAACTGACAGCGCCATCGCACACACAGAAAAGAACAAAGAGTAGTAATAAACGGGTCTATTTTGGAATGGTAGGCGGTGACCAGTGGTTACCACAGGGTTCACTGATGGGACCGCAGCTGTTTACAATAATATAGATGAAGGCGTTAAAAGTAATATTAGCAAATTTTCTGACGACACAAAGCTGGGTGGCAGGGTGAAATGTGAGAAGTATGTTATGACAATACAGGGTGCCTTGGACAGGCTAGGTGAGTGGACGATTGCATGGTAGATGCAGTTTAATGTGGATAAATGTTTGATTATCCACTTTGGCGGCAACAACAGAAATGCATTTTCCTATCTAGACTGAGTCACGTTAGGGTAATGGTGAGTCCAACAAAATATAGGTGGTCTTGTACATCAGTCAATGAAAGCAAGCATACAGATGCAGCAGGTAGTGAAGAAAGCTAATGGCATGCTGGTCTTCATAACAAGCGGACTTCAGTATAGGAGCAAAGAGGTCATTCTGCAGCTGTACAGTGCCCCTGGTGACACCGCACCTCGAAAACTGTGTGCAGTTCTGGTCTCCAAATTTGAGGAAGGACATTCTGGCTATTGAGGGAGAATGGTGTAGTATCACAAGGACAATTCCCGAAATTGCGGGTGTATCATACGTTGAAAGATTTCATACACTTGTACACACTTGAGTTTATAAAGATGAGGGGGGATCTGATTGAGATGTATAAAATTATTAGTGGATTGGACACTCTGGAGGCAGGAAGCATGTTTCTGCTGATGGTTGAGTCCAGAACCAGAGGACACAGTTTTAATAAAAAGGGGCAGGTCACTTAGAACGGAATTGAGGTGAAAGTTCTTCAACCAGAGAGTAGTGGATATATGGAATGCTCTGCCCCAGAAAGCAGTGAGGCTAAGTCTTTGGATATTTTCAAGAAAGAGCTTGATAGAGCTCTTAGAGATAGTGGAATCAAGTTTTATATGGATAAGGCAGGTACAGGATACTGATTGTGGATGATCACACATGATCAGAATGAATGCTGGCGCTGGCTCAAGGGGCTGAATGGCCAACTCCTGCACCTGTTGTCTTTTGTCTAATGTTTCACTTACAGAAACACGCGCGCACACAGCTAAGCACAGAGAGAGAGAGAAAGGCACAGAAACACACACACACAGAAACTTACAGACTTGGCATGGAGAGGATTGTCGTTGTGCTGAGGCCCTCAGAGTGAGCACACACTGACACACAGTGTAGATATGAAAGAGTATTTCCATTGGAATGATATTCACCTCCCACAAGTGAACCATATTTTGTACGGAGGTAAGATGAATTTTATTGCATTAATTTGCAAAGATTAGTAATTTATTCTTTCACATAATCTTACATATAAGAAAATGATTCAAAAGTCCTAAAACACACCAGCAGAGTGGCAGTGTATTTGTATAAATAGAGGAGGGACAGCCAGAGGGAGAGGGAAAGGTAAGGGAGGGAGAGAAGTCTTGACCGCCATTTCACTGATTCACCTCCACAACAGAAACGTTTCTTGCACATAGATGCAGAGACAGATAAAACATACATACACACACAAATGCAGGAACACACAAAACATGCGTAGAGAGATGGATTCACACAGAAAGGGGCACACAGAGGCATATATAGGGACAGAAATTGACTAACAGGCAGGGATATGCAGAAACATACGTGGACACACAAACACACGTACAATCACAGGGTTAGACAGCATGGAAACAGATCTATTGGCCAATACGGTCGATGCTGACAATAAACCCAACCTTTACCAGTCCCATCTGCCTGTGCTAGGCCCATTTTAAAAAAAACTTACCTTCTTCTTGTACTTAATGAAATGCCTTTTAAAAGTTGTAACTTTACCCACTTCGATCACTTCCTCAGTAACTTCATCCGTACTTGACAGGTAAGAAGAAAATGCACCTCATTGGTTCTGAATAGGTTTACTGGACAGCTCTGTGGGGCGATTGCTAGGCAGTTTCCAGAGTGTTTTTTGTTGTCATCAGTAGTCACATTTGAGGTGCTGGAAGACTTGAGATTGTCTAATGTGACGCCATTGTTAAACAAACGGTGAAGGAAAAGCCGTGGAACAATCGAACGGTGAGCCTGACAACAGCAGTGAGCAACCTGTTGGAGGAAATCCTGAGTGACACAATTTACATGTATTTGAAAGGCAAGGACTGATCAGGGACAGGCAGTATGGCTTTCTGTGTAGAAAGTCATGTCTCACCAATTTTATTCATTATATTTTGAAGATGTAACCAGGAAGATTGACAAGGCCAGACCAGAGAATATGAACGAAATAGACTTCAGGATTTCATTCGACAACATCTCACAAGGTGGCCTGGTTAGCAAGGTTAATTCTGATGGAGTGCATGGAGAAATAACCATTTGGATACTCAACTGGCTCGAAGGTAGAAGACAGACAGTGATTATGGAGTGTTGTTTTACCGACTGTGACCAACAGCGTGCTGAAAGGTTCAGTGCTTTACTTTATTTGTATAAATGATTTGGATGTAAACATAGGAGGCATAGTCAGTAAGTTTACAGATTATACCAAAATTGGAGGTTTAGCAGAAAGTAAAGAAGTTTATTTCAGAGTACAATGAGATCTCCAATCACGTGGTCCAAAGGGCCGAGGAACGACAAATTGAGTTTAATTTAGAAAGACGTGAGGTGGTGCAGTTTTGAAAGGCAAATCAGAGCAGGACTTATAAAACTATCCGGAATCTCCTGGGGAGTGTTGCTGAACAAAGAGACTTTGGCGTGCAGGGTCAAAGTTACTTGAAAGTGTTGTTTCAGCTGGAAGGCTTAGTGAAGAAGATTTTCATATACTTGCCTTGTTGGTCAGTGAATCGAGTATAGAGTTGGAAGATCATATTGTAGCTCTACAAGACATTGGTTTAGCCACTTTTTGGAACACGGAGTGCGATTTTACTCTTGCTTCTGTAGGAAGGATGATGTAAAACTTGAATGGTTTCAGAAAATGCTTACAAGGATGGTGCCAGGGTTGAAGAGTTTCAGCAAGAGGTAGAGGCTGAACAGGTTCTGGCTTTTTTCCATGGAGCATTGGAGGCAGTGGAGTGAACTTAGAGGTTTACAAAGTTTTCAGTGGCATGAACAGAGTGAATAGCCATGATCTTTTGCCCATGGTGGCGCTGTCAAAACTAGAGGGCGTAGGAATAATGTGAGAGGGGAAAGACATAAAAGTGATTTATCGAAGGGCCACATTTTCACATATAGGGTGCCTCCCTTGCTTCCCAGAGAATCCTAGGATAAATGCCATCAGGCCCAGGGGACTTATCTATTTTCACCTAGGTGGGCAAAGAGCTGCGAGGGGAAGTGGAGGAGGCTGAGTAAATTGTATCATATAAAAGGCATATCTATCAGCACATGAATAAATGTTTAGTGGGATATGGTCCAAATTCTGGCAAACAAGACTGCAATAACTTAGAATATCTGGTCAGCAGGAACGAGACGGAAGGAAGGGTCTGTTTCAATGCTGTACAGCTCTATGACTCTATTCTTTTTTTTGGTAAAATGTTCTCCTTTCATTATAAAATTATCCCAACAGTCTTGAATTCTCCCACCATAGCGAAGAGACCCATGTCTTTCAACACGATCTTTACCCTCATTGTTTCATAAATCTCTATATGTCACCTCCAAATCTCCAACGCTTCAGCAGAGAACAAAATCCTAGCCTATGCTGCTTGACCTTATCACTCAAACAGTCCTTTACCAACAACATCCTCGTAAATCTCTCCTGAACCATCCGAAACTTAATAATATTCGCCACATAACAGGGCGTCCATAACTGCAATCAGAACTCCAGGAGAGGCCTCAGGAACGTCGTATACAAACGAAATATAACTTCTAAACTCCTTTACACAAAGGGGCAAGCAATCAGGCCAAGCAAGGCAAACGTCTTCTTAACCACCCTGTTTCTATGAGACACAAACTTCAAAGAATTATGCCTGAACCCCTAAGCCTCTTTGTTCTGTAAGATTATCAATGGCCCGACATTTCATTGTATTTGTCTTCTCTTTGTTCGTTTAACGAAAATGCAATACCTTGCATTTATCATCAGTAAACATCATCTCCAACTTCACAGCCAAGTCAGTTATTGTACCGGGGAAGAGAGGCGGGAAAGTAATCAGAGGCCCTGCATCAATTAGTGGTTTTACGAATAGGGTAATCACGCATCAGAGGCGCAGAATAGTGCTCGGTGTTTGAGACAATTAATTTTGCTCCTTCTTCGTCGATGATGTTCGGTAATAATATCCATTCGAGGCTCTTCACAATGCCGAGGGCGTATGCAGGATTTATTTCCCTAATATTATATTTGACAAATAATTTCCGTTTTAGCTGGAAGTCATAACCAAAAAATTAAAGATGTTAATAGTTCGTCTCGATGGCAATGCACGTGTATTCAACATCCTACAGTTGAGACAAGTACCATGCAACTTTTGGCAATGTAATTCTTTTCAGTGTGTACTTCAGTGAAGTAAACCAGATTTTACTGAATCCATACCGAGCTGAAATCGTGTATTTCAACACCGACCAAAATCTTGTGCACGGTTTAGGTCTTATTCGGTGTGTAGTGCCCCTGCTTCGGAGCCAGAACTCTGATTTCAATTCCTGAACTTGTGTTAGTGTCCCTAGCTGTGGACCAGACTTCTGGATTCAACTCCTGACTGTTACGGAGGTGTGTCAAAGCAGGTCAGAACAGATTGATAACAAACAGACAGGAAAATAATGCTGCGGCTTTCAGTGCTATTGCCATGTCTTGGTAGTGTTACTACCGCTGGTCCCAAATGTCTCGGCTCAAATCTCACAGAGGTGTTTCATTATATGTCTGAACAGGTTGATTAAAATGATTTCAGAATTGTGATTTAACGGAGAAGGAAGAGGTATCAGTATGTATTTCAAAATTCCCCGCAAGATGACTGAAAGCACAGTTCTTCATGTTGGTTGGAGTCACATTTGCACATTCTCGAGGTTTACGAATTCATAAATGACATGGATAGAGCGAAGAGTCAGCGTCTTTTCTATGCAGCAGGGAAATTCAAAACTAGAAGGCATGCAAAGAGGAAGTTTTGGAAGGATAGAGGCCAAATGTTGGCAAATAAAACTAGATTAATTTAGGAGATCCCGTTGGCACGAATGAGTTGGATCAATGTTCCGCTGCCGTGCTGTTTAACTATAGGATTCATTGATAGTTTATCATGGCCACTTTGTTATCTTAGATAACCTTCACAGTTTACTATACAACAAATCTTAATCTCATCTGCAAGCGTGCTAACCATGCTTTCTACAATTCTCATTTAATTCATTGATATAAAAGACGATCAAAAGTGGATCCAGCACTAATCCCTGTGGAACACAGATGGTCACAAACCTTCACTCTAACATACCACCGTCCTTGACCACTCTCTGTCAGCTGCCAATAAGTACATATGCACACACACGTACGCACGCACAAACGCAAACATTGACATTCGGATACACAGAGAAAAGTCTGCTTTTAAGACCGAGATAAGCAAGTTTTGATTAGTAAAGGGATACAGGTTACAATTAGAATACAGAAGAATTGTAATGAGAAACGTCAGCCATGATCGGGCAGCAGACTCAATGACCCAAAGTACCTAAATCTGCCGCAATTTCTTACACTCCATCGTCTTACGTTTTGTTGGTAAGTGTAATTGACAATTTAGTTAAACTAAAACTATTGAAAATGGCTAGCCTGTCAGACGCATAGTAATTCCTTGACACAATGGACTATTGAATACGGGATCGGAACCGCTCCCGGGGATGGCTGAGCCATTGTCAAGCACAGCAGGAGCTGGACAGGCACTTCGATGCGGCCAATAGGAGGACGGATCCCCAGCGCGCGCAGATGAATGGACCAATGGGGAAGGCGAACTGACCGGGGACTCCAGGCAGCGCGAAGTATAATTGTGTCAACTTTGAACGGGAAGGCAGAACGCCTTCTCCAACGAATGCATGCTTGTAGATTCGTTGTATCAGTTAAGATTCTGTGAATAAACTGCTGTCTGCGTCTAATCATAGTTGCCAGTGTGAGTCTCTCCTTCCAAAAGAACACGCAAAGACGGGACCCTCCGGGTCCGTCTTAACAGTTTTCAGCCATGTATTTTTAAGAGAGCCGTGGAGACTGAGTTTGATGAATTCCTCACTGAACAGAGCTAATAACTGCATGGGATAAGTTGGAAGGACTGAATGTTCTATGTCTGTGATGAATATTTCTTACACTTTAAGAGGGATGAGAAGAAATTTTAAAAGGGCCTTTCCAGTGGGAAAACTCTTCGCCACAAGTTTATGGTGCCTCTCTGGTTATATTTATTCAAAGCTGGGTTCCGAAAGTTTTTGACAGAGACGGGAGTCACGTAAAATGAGATTCAGACAAGAAAGTTGGTCGCGACCACAATCTAATCAGCCACAATCTTCGTGCCTGGTGAAGAAGGGTCAAAGTGTATAATAACTCACTCCTTCTCCTGTTCCTATGTTCCTATGTTCCGTTTTCCCCTTAAAACTACTGATAGGAACAGTTGAAGGTCATTTACTCATATAACCTTGTATATAGAAGCAGAGGAGACCATTGAGCCACTCACGAACGTCCCGCAGGGTTCGAGTGGTTTGGATAATGTAATTGGAAAAACCAGGCCCGGTACAAAACAGAATTTTTAACGCTCTTCACAGACCTTCTCATCTCTGTTCCTCATGTTTCATTTGCTCGTCATGTTGCAGATCCACATTCACTGTGAATGCAGCTCCCATACCTCAACCAAAGACGACTTACAATATCCTCTGGTCTCCTTGGCTGCAGCATTCACAGCGTAACTTCCAGGAAAAAAAAACACTAACTTTCCAATAACAGAATGTGAGGACATCAGAAACAGGAGCAAGTCATTCAACACCCCAAGCTTGATTTGCCGTTCAATAAGATCATGGCTGATTTGCTCTTGGTCTCAAATCTTCTTGAATTCCCAATTCTTTATCGCTGTCAACTCTCTGTCAGGTCAACATCCATCGACCTCCACTTTAAATATTTCAACTGATCTAGCTCTCCTAACTTTCTGGAATGGAGAAGTCCTGGCATTCACTAGTCTCTGCTTAAATACAACATTCTCTGCTCCTATACCATGACCTATTGCTCTGAATGGAAGATATAAAAGCAAGGGATCAGGTAACATTTACTGGCACTGATATCAAGCCACTGGTTCCACTGAGAATGTCGTCAGGGAAGTAAACGACACTGGACTTAATGGAAATCAGATTAAACTCCCCAGCAGTTACTTTTAATGCGAGATAAAATGAGACAAATTTGGTTTGTCGATGTCTTTTCTGACAGGCCCGGACATCTCTGCTTGAGATATTGAGGGTAGCTACCACGGCACAGACATCTTCAGGTGCTTCATCAAAGTCTTTCTCCTCGTCATAAGATCAGAAGTGCAGGTGGTCACTGAAGGTCACATAATGTTCAGAACAATGTGTTACCCCATAGTTCCTGAAGCACTCTGTGTCCACGTGCAGTATGACCTTTGCAATATTCAAGCTTGTGCTGAATAGTCCACATAACTTTCATGTAACCGTACTGCTAGACACTGAACAATTTCACAGTTAAAAGAATAGTTCATCCAACATCTCACGCTGGCTTCACAGAATTATGAGGAAGCCATTCAGCCCATTTAAACGATTGATCAAGAAGAGGCATAGCCCATTAAGTGTCTCCAGATTATTACACAGCAAGAAAAGGAGTCAAGTGTTATGAACCTTACCAGGTCTCCTCATAAATACTTTAAGACGGTACCCTAGATTCTAATGCTTGCTATTTGAAAAGGGATTGTAGTGCCTGATCCGGACGCAATGTGACTGGTCAACGTGGTCGGTATGTAGCTAAACACAGTTTAACTCAACGCTATTTTAAAAATACAACCGAATATGAGGAATTTAGGATAACTTCATTGCAAACCTAACACAATACTAGATATAGTTACTATTACTACCTAACATTTCCAGCATAGGAATACCCCATAAACACCCTTTTGCAAAATGGAAAATTCAGGCACAGATCCTCACATACCGTTCTCTAATCCGGAATGAATGACATTCAAGAGAAAATCAAGAGAGAGTTGCAGCCAGGTGGCATTCACTGAAGTTTCCAACTCTGATGAGAAACCAATAGCTTCTGATGTAACTGAGGAACCAAAACCCAGAAATCCTAAGCTGTGAGAGCTGGCCACAATCATTCAAGCGGCATTAAAATAAACTCAAAGCCTCCTGAACTATTTACTCATGTAATCTTAACGATCTAGCTTAGTAATTCTCGTTAAATCTTTCTCTCTTAAAGGAAACGAGGAAAAGATAACATCTAAAAACGACAGTATTTTCACACTAGTCAGCACATCGAGTTGTTAAATAGAAACCTGGGTAACACAATCAGGCTCTTAAACCTGTCCAGGTCGATGAGGAAGATGTCATTCATTTCCTTGAGTCAATACAAAGTGACGGGAGGGCGCCATTCTTCCCCTCGAATCACTTCACAGGACAGAATAGGGTAATTGATGTCCCAACATGACCAGAAAATGGAGCACAGGCTGCACAAACAGACTGGTCCACCTTGTTGTTCTTACTGCTAGTGCTCATGATACACATGTGGAATATTAACATAGTTATCCAACAGTGAGGAGGGAAGTCAAATGATTTGTGTGAAGTCAGAAAGAGGCATCTTCAAACTCTGTGAAGACAGCAAGATGTTGTCTGTGAAAGTCAGAAGCTGGGGGAGAATGGCTAACTCTTTGAGAATGAAGGTATTGTGAATGCTTTTCAGGGATCCAGAACATGACGTTCGGTACAGGTTCATACACAACTGCACGTTAATAAAGGAAAAGTTCATTCAGAGCCTGTATCATTTTCTCAATCGATGCCGGGCTCTGCAGGGGCATATACACCTTCTTGAATGCCATGTCAGATTAATGAAGACTCACTAACTTAAAATAATGCTGATCTTGTTCAGGTTGATCTTGTCTCGTGCACGTCATCTGCAGTATAACCTATGTGCTTTGCTCTGTCAAAGATTTCTTTCACAGCTGAAAATGTGTTGCTGGAAAAGCGCAGCAGGTCAGGCAGCATCCAGGGAACAGGAGAATCGACGTTTCGGGCATAAGCCCTTCTTCAAGATTTCGTTCACCCTATTACCTGTATGTCCTTGCTTGCTGTGATCTGCCTGTACTACTAAGCTTTTCACTACGGTTAGATGTACGAGACTTTAAATCATATCATCCCTTCCTGGGTAAAGTTTGGAATTTCTCATCCTATTAATGTTTCTTTGGGAAACGAGTGATCACCACCAACCCTCAAGTTTCAACACAATCATTTCTTATTCTCTCACAGCACTACACACTAAACCCTCTGCTTCTTCAATCTCTCTTCATGGTACCGCAATCTGTATTTGTGGTCAGGGGATAATTCCTTATGAAGAACACCAAATCAGTGTACGGTACCCCATATACACTCTCTGCACTTTCAGGAAGATGACTCTACTTATGCACTTGATCAACTCATTGAAAGGTAACATGCTATTCCATGGCCCCATTTCTTCAAATTAAGTGCGTACTATTTTGGTGGCTCATGGTCAAGGACATTTAGGTCCTTTTTGAAAACAGCTCTTGGATTCCAACTTCACAATAATTAATCAATATTAAACGAGTTGCAAGTTCTTTGTTTCTCACATCCAAATTGCTGTGCTTCAAACTCTAATTTGCGGACTGGTTGTGCTCAGTTGGTTGGATCGTTAGTTTACAGAGCGGCATGACGCCAATAGCACGGTTTTATTCTCATCACCTGTTTGAGGCGACCATGAAGGATACTCCTTCTCAACCTCTTCGCGTGCTTGAGGTCTGGTGGACTTCAGGTTAAATCACCAGCAGTCGCTCCTCTCTCGGAGAAGAAAGTAGCCCTATGGTCTGGTAATACTATGGCACCACAACATCATGACGTAACCCATGCACAATTGTCTTCTGTCCAGAAGCATGTGCTACAATCTATATTGTCTCGACTAACCAATTCTCAATCCATGTAGTGTATCCCCTCCCACTACTCTACCCATGGACTCTAACTCCCTTCTCTCACCGCCAGCATCCATATCAAAAGTATATTGTAAATTCAAAGGCACTGTTCGGACTGTTTCTCATATGTGGAGGTCTCAAGTAAGACAAAATCTAAAGATTTGTCACTTTTGATTTCCGTTCCCTAAATCTAAGCTGATTCTGCCAAGTCACGTCATGATTCTCCAAGTATCTAGTTATGAAATATATCATAAAATATTCGAATGCATTCCTCAGATCCCACTCCCGATTCAAACAGGTTGAGTAATAGCCACGTTCCGTCTGCAAGAAACCGAATATCCAAATTCTGAATAAGTTTAGAGTGTAATTAAAAAATCGTTCCTTTATTTACAAGTTTAAAACACATTTGGAGAAGTACATGAATGGGGAAGGTTTGGTAGGATATGTGTCAAGTGCAGGCAGGTGGGGCAAGGTTAGTTGAGGTTTCTGGTCAACATGGATTGGTTGGACGAAATGTTTATTTCCTGTCGTGTTACGGTGCAGCGACTTACCAAATTTCAATTCAGTTAGTTTTATAAGAAACTTCTCCTTATATTTCTACTCTCTGCAGTTTCTTATTTTGGCCAGTTACTCTGCCCCGTAATTTTGTGTCGGATCTTTTGTGTCCTCCTCAGCGGGGACAGAACTAATGTATTCCTCTCAACTGGAGGCGGGAGTGGGGTAAGTGATTTGTGTTAGGAAGTATACATCGGAGGACTGCACTTTGGAGATATTCGTTATGGCACCCACTCATGTTCGGATAGTTCTAGAATCCAAACAGTTCAATGAAGCTCTCACTTCATGGTCACTGACAATACAGTCCTTTCCCGAGTGTGAGACACAAATCTGTGACCACCTCATTTTAGAATCCTTGCACCTGCCATAAGTCCAGGTCAGGACGAAATATTTAGAACTGGAAGGGTAGCAACGAGAGAACTTAGAACAGAAAGGTGTAGATGATACTTTATTCTCAAACAGCATTAAGGCAGAAGTGAAGATTGGGGATATTGTGAAGGTGGCAGTGAATAGGTTTGGCGATCGAGGAAAAATTGAAATGCATATCAGGTAAGGAAAACATAGGGCCAGTCGTGGCCATAAAAGCTTTTGTTCCTCCTCCGGTGTTTCTAAGTGAAACCTACAATATCCATGAATGGAGTTTGTGATTGAAAGTATAGATAATAATTTGCATCTTTGCCAAATGTAGGTAACAGAAATAGCGATGATGTTCACTACGGTTTACATTATATATATATATATATATATACCAATAATAGCGAGGATGGGATCGTTACCATCCTGAATAATCATCAGTACACATTCTATCCGCGATATCAACGATATCCAATCATGAGGAAACCAGTAAAGACCATAGAATAAACCCATGGCGATTGCCATAACAGTCCAATTCATTATTCTCATACTCTGGTCGATTGTTGGATTGCTCTGAGATTCTTATTCAATCTTTTAACGTTCTACTATAATATTCTCAGGTCGTGATCCATTGTTGGAACATTGCTGTTAATTTTTCTTAGATTCTGATGTATTTTTGAACATGCCAATGTAATGTTCTCAGATTATGATCGATTGTTGGAACATTGTAATCTGAATTTCTCAGATTCTGACCTCTCCCTCTCTCTGAAGCTGCTGATCACAACCGTGCTGAGGAAGACGCTGCCGCGGATACAGTTGGGTAACACATTAAAATAAGCCCCTTATTACTGACGTGCTGGAGCCTACGTTGGACTGAGGTGGACAAGGTTAAAAATCACTCAACACCAGGATATAGTCCAATGGGCTTATTTGAAAGCACTCGCTTTCAAAGCGTTGCTTCTTCATCAGGCTTTGTGAAGCATGACCATAAAGCACAAATGTATAGCAAAAGATTAGAGTGTCATGCAGATGAAATTATGCATTGAACAAACCTAGAATTTTACATCTTTTGTCTGTTGCAATGGACTTGCTGGTTTCCGTTCTTTCATATGTAGTAACAGAACTTCACTATAGTCACATTCTCAAGATAACTTAAGATTTACTAACAGAATGGAACTCATCTCTTGACATCCTAAACTCTGTCCATCATCGACAAAACACAATTCAGGAGTTTAATGTAATAATTTACACTTGCCTGGTTGGATGCCGGACCAACAAACTCAAGAATCGTAACAGCACTAGGACAAAACAACTCCCTTGATAGCCATCACATCGACAAATATTGAATCCCTCCACCACCGATACTGAGTAACAGCAATGTGCACTATACACAACATGTCCTGCAAAAATTCATCAGTGCAGCACCATCCAAAGCCATCACCACTTCCATCTAGAAGGATAGGGGCAGCATGCACTTGGGAAAGCCATAACCCGCAAGTTCCCCTCGAAGCCATTCACCATAGTTACTTGGAAATATACCGCCGTTCCTTCACAGTCATTAGGACAAAATCATGGACTTCCATGTCGACCGGAATTGTGAGTCAACCCACAGCATATGGACGACACAGATTCAGTAAGGCTACTCACCACCAACTTCTCAAGGGCAAGTTGGGACGGGCTATCAATGCAGGCCCACCAGCGACATCCAAGTCCCACAAATGAATAAGAAAAAAACACAGACAAGAACATATGTGATAAAATAACTATTGCTTAAACCTTGTAGTTATGATGTGGGGAACAAATGTGTGACTAAATAGACTAAAAATTGCATTGAAACTTCGAGCGTGCACCTTCGTAGTCTATATACACCACTAAAGAAAGCTGGATGTTTGAAAAGCTAGCGGATTCATACCTCATTTCTCCGCAACACAATGCACACCTTCCAGGTGAAGCAGCATTTCACGTGTACTCTCCCAATTTTGTCTCCTATCATAGTTGCTTACAATGCAGTCTCCTTTATATTGCCGAGACCAAACAGAGACTGCTTCCTGTAAAAATTCTTTTCGGTTTGTAGCAATAACTCTATCCATCTCATTGCTTCCCGTTTCAATAACACATTTTGCTTCATGCTAACATTTCGGTCTTGTGCTGCTGTAATGTTTCTATGAAGCACAACCCAAACTCGAGTAATACATCACTTTATACACTTGGTGCATTACTGCCTGCAGGAATTAATATTAAATTCCATGACTTCACAGTCTGACACAATGATGTCTATTCTATATTTTCCAAATATTCTCCTTCCTGATCTTCTATGCACTTACCTTGCTTGTGTCTTGTTCATATTGAACACAATATATGGAACCTACATGCCCCATTCAGTCCTTAATTTACACACATTTTAAGTCTGTTTCTCTTTCACCCGCAACTAAAACCCCATTTTCTATTGTGCTGCACCTCCACTCCTGATGTTTGACATCACACCTTCTCCAAAGGGATGGAAATGCCCATTTTCCAATTCCTCATCAGTTCTGAAGAGGGGTCAAACTGGCGTTGAAATATTACCTCGGAGCGGTTTGATGCAATTGAGTGTCTTGCTTTGTCGTTTCCGAGACCGTTGCCGAGTTTACCATACGTCTATGTGTCTGGAGTCACATTTCAGGCCAAACTAGGAAAGCACGAGGGATTTATTTCCTAAAAGTACATTAGTGAAATTAGTTGGTATTTAAAATCGATGTTGGCATCAAGGTCACTATTACTGACACCTAAATTTAAACATTGAATCTTTATTAATTGAGTTTTGTGAATACTACCAGTTGCCAGAGCATTATAATTATGGTCACTATCCCCAAAGTGCTCACCTACCTCTAATTCTAACACCTGGCCTGGTTCGTTATACTGATCAGTGACACTTCCACAACAGCACCAGCTCCACATTGGAGCCGAACGTAAACAGTACTGAGTAGGTTATTTCTGTGCTGCTTGCCAGCTATGTCAAAAAGAACTCCCACCAATTTGATTATCGTGATGAGTCTGAGGGGTCGCAATTTTTCAGATTGTAATTATTACCCTAGTAAAAAAATGGACAGAATTCAGCAATTTTCTTTGTTACCAGGGAGATATCAGAATTGAAGCTGGAATGAAACAGCTTCCCCCTGGGACACCGCTTATTGTGCAGCACAAGGTTTCTTTCCTATTGCAGGTATTGTGTCAGAGCCAATTGCCTTAGTCATATATATTGTGTTCAGCTGTTTCTTCGTGTCACGTGAAGGGAATTGAATTGGTGAAAGACTGGCATCTGTAATTTCGTGGGCATCATGACGAAGGTGAGATGAATAATCCATTCAACATTTATAGCTGGTGATGGTATAGATACTACATCCTTGTCTTTTACATTGAGGTGCAGGGCCGTTGCATTATTTTGGTTAGGGATATTTGTGGAGCCCTCTCCTCCAGTGAGTTGTTGAATACTCCATCGATACTTACGACTGAATGGTCAGGACTGCAGGTCTTAGAACTGATCTGTTGATCTTGTAATCAGTTTGCCTTCTCTATCAGATGTTAGCTGCTGTTTGGAATGTGAGCAGTCAAATGCGGTAGCTTTAGCGGATTGTCATCAGGTTGAGGTATACATGTTTCTGACCCTTGTGTGTTCACCTACGCTCGTCACTGAACCACAGCTTGGCTTGATGCGAATGGTACACTGAGGGATTATCCCGGGCAAGAAGTTACAGATTGTGATTGAATACAGTTCTGCTTCTGTTGCTGCTGTCGTCGATAGCACGACATGAATCCCCAATTTGATCTGTAATACAAATCTGCTGCCTGACCTTAATTCACACCGAGACCCATTCACCAATCAGCTCTGTACTCAGTGACTGACTCTGGTTTCTGACGTGGTAACGCATCCATTTGAATATTCCCATTTTTCTGAGGGTGTCCCAGTGGTTCCCGCAAAAAAACAGGACAGAAGAGCATGCAACAACCACGTTATCGGAAAAGGGAACTGGAAATACAGTCGTATCGATCCTGCAGAGACCTCCTGCCTAACATCTGAGAGCTTGTGAGAACATTTACGGAGCTTCCCCATAAACTGCCCGGCAACACAATGACAGGAGGAGATCGTTCAACACATTTAAGCTTCGTCGTTCTATTTCATTGCCGAACATCTCCTTAATGCACTGTTTCCACACACTACTCATATCCATGAAAGTGATTGACTATCAGAACTGTAAAGTAGTCCCTACGGTCAATTGATTTTTCTGACTATTTCAATATAATGATGGCTGATCCATTATTCCAACAATATACTCCTTCTCTTTCCCCTCCCTTTAGTGTCGAGAAAACCTTATTTACATTCAGTGCCTTGGCTTCCAAAGACTTACGTGGTTGAGAATTCCCGAGGTTGACCAGTCGTTGAGTGCAGACATTTGCCCTCATTTCAGTGCAGAGTGGTCTGCCTGTACCTTATACTGTGGTTCCCTGTTTAGACATCCCAGCGCAGAGAAATTGTCATCACCTCTTCCTTTCTGTCTCACGCTGTCAGAGTTTTGTATATTTCACTGTGATCTCCATTTGTTTTCCTTAGCCTCATGATACACAAGCCCAGTTGACGCAAACTCTGCTCCTGCATCAAGCCTTCCACCACCACCACCATCTGACTCCTGTCGCGAAATTGAGTTTGGACTCAACCTGTCAAGCCACTAATGGGTACTATCAGTTGGTTGGTGTTGCACTTGATATGACTGTAGATTACCTGGGAAATTTCCCTCATCTTGCCTGCCGAAAGGTTTCCATGCCTATCCCTTATCGTATCATTATTTGCTTTGATCGTGGAGTAGAGAGCGAGAGAAACATTCTGTTTATTTCCACCCTGTTATACGTGAAGAGAATTCTCGACATTTCATTGTGATCAAATCCTATTCTTTCACATTCGATAGAACACAAGACGCATTTCTTCATCAGACAATCTTGCTACCTTGGGGGACTGATCTGGAGAAAGTCCATTGCACTTGCTCTGTGATTCTTTCTTAGACAGGGACACCGAAATTGTAAACAATACTCCAGGTACAGACTCACCAATACTCTGTGCAACTTCTTCACCAAGTCGTTACATCTCTTTTCTGATTCCCTTATACAAAGACCAACCTCTCTTTAACTTTACACTTGCATTTATTCCTAGAAATGCTACATTTATTTAATTGACGATCTCACTTTGTGAGTTGTTGTAGAATGCCTTCTGCAAATCCAAACATAACATTTCCACTAGTTCTCCAGTTTGCATGTTGCAATAAACAAATTCAAACAATTCTGAAGTGTGTCAAGCATGATTTCACTTTTAGAAATGCATACGGATTCCCTCCAATGCCGCTGTCAATTTCTAAGGCTTCCAGAGTTTGCAAGATGTATAACAAACAAAATCAACAACACAGTCATTGACAGTGCAATTAACATGTCTGTTGCTGTTGTTTTTTTACTGACATTTTAATATGAAGTGTATCTGGTTCATCAGATTCACCAATGTTCAATCCAGCGACATTTTCAAGTACTAGCTTGTGATTGATATGAATTCATTTTATGTCTTTTTTTCAGAAGTCCTCTTGGTACTTCTCAGGTGCAAAGTACGTAAGTGGTTAGTTTCTGCACTAGTTACCTGTTCTTCACAATAAATTCTCCTGGCCCCATTACCATTTTCCACGTTTGTATTTGATTTAATTTTGTTTTCTCTGAAGCATATTTCATAGATTTGCGTATTCTTTATGCTTCCTTTTCGTTTGTAATCATGGTCCCTTTCGATTTCCTTATCATTTTAATGGCCCTCCTTTTCTGCATTGTAAATTTCTGAGAATTCTCAGGTTTCCCCATTGTTGGTAATTCTACTGAACCCCCCACCTTGATTTCATACAATTTAACATTTCATATGTTCAACACGATTGTATTAGCTTCCTTTCGCTGATATTCACACTTTCGATAAATATAAACGTTTTTCAGGCTTTGCATTATTTCTAGAAATAACAACCGTTGCTGGTCAACTACTAAACGTTATGTTGTAGTTTCCCAAAACATTGTAAACACCTTGATTATCTCGCCACCAACCTTCCATGATGTTTGACCGCAATGTCCAATAATCCTATGATGTATGCAGATACCATGTTGTCACCATGTCTCAAAACATGCTGCAGAGCAAAATAATTGGTTAGATGTTATGACCACACCATCACCAAATCTGAAATAATCTAGTGTCTACTTCTGTTCACAACATGCTCTTTACCTTAACTCATGTACAGTTATGAAATTTATGTTTTCATAGCATAAGCAGTCACTTAGGTAAGACAAGTTAATTGCAACTTGAGATCATCAATTATTCCTGCAGGACACAGGATACTTTCATATCCGATTTTCAGACGATAAGATATACATAATTTGCACAAAATGTTTTGGTTTAGATATACAACACATCAACGCTTGCATCTCCTTGCTATTTACAAGTTCCCAGATTCAGTGTAATTGGAAGAACGTGGTCTGTGGTGTTACTATTGGTAGATTTGAAGAAGACATTCGTTGAGGCTCACCTCGATGCAGAGAAGATCTAATGAAATATCAACTAATGAAGGACAAGCAACAATATCCGTCCATGCTCTACTTGTATAAGCGACGCCATATTCTCTCTGGTCGCCAACAGTCACTGTTTATCGACTTTAGCACCTACCCAATATCAATTCTCCGAATGTCGTTCATACTGTACCACGCTCAAACCTATTACTACTCAATGCAACATGTTTCTTCCCTCAATCTTATTCTCGCCTCAACTGTATCCCCACCCTAATAATACTGCATAGATTCAACACAGTGGATTGAACTAATCCCACCAACACCTGCACCAACACTAAAATCAGAGTCACCAACTCCCACCCTAACTTTCTCCCTCCTTTTCTCCAGGAGAACCAGCCTGTTATGGGACAGGAAGCTGCAAGCCGGGTGGTGGAGTGCCCAAAACACGTTCCCTCCCTACTGTTCCCTGCCATGCAATGAGGGCACTGGCACGAGCTGGAGAGACTGGGACGATTATTGCAGAGGTTCTGAAACATTCACGTCCCACCAAGCGAGTAAGGTCCAATGTCATGTGAAGGACAATTCTCACTTCAAACTCACTGTCAGTTTTGACATCTGTTCTCTCAATCCCCAAATAGGATACCCCACTGCACAGATATACAGACACAGAAATCACAGAAACATCGGTAAACACACCAATAAGCTCACGCACACATGTCGAGGCACACAGAGATATCTATTGTCACATACAAATCGCCACAAACACAGATTAAAAACACACAGACTGATACAGAGACAGAAAGATGTAGACACACCAAACCACTTGGACAAGCACACATACAGACACAAGCACTAGCATCCTTAAGACAGAGCTCGATAAGTTCGTCACTAATAAAGGCAGGAGAAGCATTTTAGAAACGTAAAAATTATTGAATGGCATATCGGTCTCGATGAGCTGAAAGTTACACTTCTGCTCTTTTTCCGCGGTTTTATGCTGTTATGCTGTTTATTTTTCTCTTCATGAGTTGAGGATGAGTTCGTTATGTAATTAATTGGAAAGAGTCGATTGTTTGTTATTACACAGGGTAAATGTTCCTGCTTACGTTAAAACTGGCCACAAAGAAAAGATTTATCCCAAGCAGTAATCTGCGAAAATTCGTAAACTCAGAAGTAGTTAAAGTAAAACTTAGCTACTTTATTTCGTAATGAAAAAAAAAACATACTCAACGAACAACTATTTACAACTCCCCGCACTAACATATCGTTTACCTTCCATTTCATAGTGCCAGTCCGATAAACCTCCCAACTATGATTTACTGAAAAATCCAAATCTTAATATCAGCCAGCAATCGAATTTCCTCTTTATCTTTACTTTATTTCGTAATGTAAAAAAACCATACTCAACGAACAACTATTTACAACTCCCCGCACTAACATATCGTTTACCTTCCATTTCATGGTGCCAGTCCGATAAACCTCCCAACTATGATTTACTGAAAAATCCAAATCTTACTATCAGCCAGCAATCGAATTTCCTCTTTATCTTCGTTGGTACATTTCTCTCCTGGTTAGTGTTGAGGGTTTTCTGTGTGCAAACTCCTTCTCTAGACAGGTACCTGTCAGAGAGTTCTGACTAGCATTCTACATCTGTTGGTCGGGTAGCAGTTTTCCTCCTAACTGTTCATTTCTCCCAGGTCTTATACCTCAAAGCATCAGATTGTATAATTAGCGTTTAAGATTGTCAACATTCTCAGTTCAAGCATGGATGGAATTTGATGATTTTCTGGATATAACGTAAACGTTTTGGCTTAATTCGAATCGGTTTGTCGTTTTCAGGCAACCAGTAGACCAGTAGCTGGAGCACGTCACATTGTGTTTTCTTGAGAACACTTGGTGCTATCACTGCTAGCTTTTAATCTCTTCAAGGTATAGTACACCCCACATCCTAATAACACCTCCCACTTAAGAGAGAAATGACCATCACAATGAAAAGTTTGCTCATTTTTCTCTACTGTTTTAAACCCTAACATACTGACAACTCTAATACAAGTTCACCTTAACCTCTTCCCATGCATCTGTATGTGTGTGTGTGTTGTGTATGCATATATAATGTATGAAACGTTAAATAAAGACAAATCTCATCCAAACTCTGTTAGCAATGTCCACGAAAAGGTGTCTGCGTGTATATTCTTCCCACCCACAACATGTATGATTTTTAAATCAGAAACTTGTAACATAAGCCTCCACCGAAATAGTCTCATATTGCTATCTGCCAAGAATTTGAAGAATGTCAGCAGATTGTGATCCATGTGTACAACCACCTCCAACACGTTGTTCGTGGCGTACACATTAAGATGTTGTAAGGCCAGTTACAAACCCAATAGTTCTTTTTCAATCGTGGAGTATTTCCTCCGGCGGATGTTGCGCTTCTTTGAAAAGTCACCAACTAGAAGCTCAATCTCATCCTCATCTTCCTTGACAAGTACAGTTCTAAGTCCAATATCACGAATATCGATGACGACTTAAAAAGTTTTGACAAGTTCGGTGTAGCTAATGCTGATTTGTGGTTAATATTGATATCCTCCTGACATGGTTCTATCTACCGAAGCGTTGTGTTCTTCATCAGCAAATCGGTTGACGGTGCCTGTGAAATTTGGAACAAAGTTTCGATAGAATCCGCTGAGTCCAAAGAATCGAAACACCTTTTTTCCTTCGAGGTTGGTCATGGGAACTCATCGAAGGCCTTCATATTTGCATGCCATGGGATCAACCTTCCATGACCAATATTATGTCCCAAGATCATCACCTCCGCTTTCGCGGATTCTGTTTTATTTAAGATTATCACCAGTTTTGCTTCTCATAATCGTTCAAAGAACTCTGCCAATTGCACCATGTTATCATTCAAGGAAATACATTACTGCAGAATCCAACTGGACTGGGCAGTTTGTTAACGCAGTCAAAATTCTGTTCATGAACCTTTGGAACGTGGCGGGTGCGTTCTTTATTGCAAAGGTCAACACTTCGACATAGCTCATATGGGCTTACAAAGGTGGAAGTTGAAAATGTGTTGCTGGAAAAGTGCAGCAGGTCAGGGAGCATCCAAGGAGCAGGAGAATCGATGTTTCGGGCATGAGCCCTTCTTCAGGAAAGGACTTCTCCTTGGATGTTGCCTGACCTGCTGCGCTTTTCCAGCAACACATTTTCAACTCAGATCTCCAGCATTTGTAGTCCTCACTTATTCCTTACAAAGGTGGAAATATATTTTACCAACTCTGATAAAGTTACCTGAGAGTAGGCACGCATTAATCCAACTTGGTGATGTAACTGGCTTGTCCGACTTTCTCCAGTCCTCTTATCTAGGAATTGGATATGAGTCTCATTTTGGAATGGCGTTGACCTTCCGATAATCCACGCAAAATCGTTGAGGCCTGTCAGATTTGGGAACTAAGACGATCGGCGAACTCCACTCAGTCTGGCTTTGGTCGATGGTACACATGGCCTCCACCTCCATCTAGACCTGTTTGGCTTTGAAAGAATCAATTCGATAGGGGTGTTCTGTTATTGGAGCAGTATTCCCTACATCTACTTCATATACAATAGCATTTGTCCTCCCCATCTGATTCTTACATATGTACTTATACTGCAGTTACAGTCTTTCCAATGCATTCCATGCTCCTGAGATATATAGCTGCTAAACTATCACAAGAACATTTTAAAATCGATTTTGAGGCACATCAATATCCACATCAAAGGATTTGATTCCTCTTTTTGTGGGGCAGTCACGAACACCTCCTTCTCCAATTCTTTCTCTCTTGTATAATGCAGCTTGAACATGTTCACATGTCATACTCGATATCACTTTTTTCTATCTGGAATCATTACTAGATAGTTCACCTGACTCAACTTTTTCTCCTTTTGATAGGGACCAATAAACTTGGCTTTGAAGGGTTCTCACACCACTGATATCAGTACTAACAAGTTATCCCCTTGCATAAATGTCAGAGTCGCAAGACTTTTATCTGACACCTGCTTCATTCTATGTTGTGACCCATTTAGTTGCTGTTCAGCTAACCCACTTACTCTATTTGACCTCTCTCACGCATACAGTGCATAATCTGAGTGTGAGAACTCTAACTTTGCTTCCGTCAATTATTCCTTAATTAATTCCAAAGGGTCTCTCGCTACATGCCCGAATAGTTAATTGAAGGGAGTGAACTGAGTACATGTATTTGGAGCATTTCTTATGGCAAACAATACGAGTTGGATACCTTTATCCCAATCTTGCGGGCAATCCTGACAATATGTTCACAACATGGTGTTCAATGTCTGATGCCACATTTATCAAGCTCGCTGGAATTCATGATGATACACACAGGCTTCAAAGTACTGTATAACAAAGGTCTCCATAATCTGCTCACACATCCCAGCAGTGAAACTTGACCCTTGTTCCAAGTGAAGATCTCTGGGTAGCCAATATCATCTGAAGGAAGCTACTAACTCTCCAATTACCAGATTTGATTTGACAGTCCACAATGGAATTGTCTCTGGAAATCTGGTCCATTATGATCAACAAATACTCGTTCCCACTTTTAGTTCTCGGGGTGGGAGTGTGACGGACACAATCAATTACACCACAGGTGAAACATTTTCCGAGGCTGGAATTGGCAACATTTGTTTTAATTGATTTTCAGGCCTATCAATATCCACATCAAAGGATTTGATTCCTCATTTTGTGGGGTAGTCAGGAACACTGTAATCGCCTGTGGCTTACCTATCATTTGGAATTTATGACACTTACGGCAAACGTTAACCACATCCCTGTGCATTCCAGGCCAAAAAAAAAACGTTTTTGTACCTTAGCCAGATGCTTCCATACCCCTAGCTGACCTCTAACTAGTAGAGCATGTGCTACCCATAACTCTCCTGTTTGTATTATACCGACAGCATAATCTGGCGCACTTCGGCCTATTTTTCGTCTGCACTAACATGACTTGGTCTACATTTCTTGGCCTTAGGATTCCAACTATCGCAAAATAACCGTCCGGAATTTACAATGCCTCATTTTCAGGGTCGGGAGCTATATATATATTTCTTTAACCGTCTTGTCTTGTTGCTGCAAGTCTCTTCATCTTTCAGGACTAAATACTTCTGTTTGGCCCTCTGCCTGTTCAGTTTTTTTCCTGCACCAGTACATAAAACAGTTTTCGCTAACTGAACCTCAACTCTGTCATCTTTATCTTAACTTTTCACTTTGTGCTGTGACTTATGATAGTGGGATCTCGTTAGCACGAATCGTGGGAAATTACCAGGATATTTTTGTTTTTACTCCTCGGTTTCTTGATCTTCCTCGGTCTTCTCCAAAACAAAGGGCGTCACTGCCACCTTGAAATCTGCCAAATCATATCCAAGAACAAACTGACTTCCTGGCACTGACATTCGGTTAATCATTCCCATTGTATCTCCCCCAATCTTAAGTTGTCACTCCAACATTATCTACACAGGGAAAGGCTACCTTTGTGTCCATCTATCCCACAAATGCCCAAACTCTGAGGTAATAGATCAGAAAGAGGTCGCATTCTCTCATCCCTTCCTATCAGCGAATGGTTAGATCTTGTATCACTCAAAATTAAAACTTTTTGTCCTTCTGCCCCTGTTCATTAGGAGTAAGCATTAACCACAGAAACGAAATTCTTTGTAGAGGTCAGGCACTAACTCCATACCCATCCTCTGCCTAAGCTGTGCACTCTCCTGCAGCTCCTCAGCTGTTCTTGCGTTGCCCTCTGCTATCTTTACTAATGCCATTGGCTTCGCTTATTTTACCACATATTTTCCCACCGTGCCTTACTTTAACAACCAGCAATGTGTCTTTACATGCCTAAAGGCAGTGAAAACACATTTTCACAGTGCCCTTCTGAAACCATCAACACTGTAAATTTCCGTGACCACTGCATTACATTGAAAACACCTGAGCTCTTTTACCTCCTGTACACTCTCCTAGGCTCATTTTACATGTGGTAAGTTCATACCAGTGCTCTCTACTCTTGGTTTCATAGTGTAGGATCTCTCCTTCTAGCATATATCCCTTCCTGGAGGAAATTCTGCCTGGAAGCTTATCGTAAGCACCAACATGTACTCATCTGCTAATTCTGCTGCCCTTCACAAACCCTGAGGTTTTCTGTTCCTGCATGTGTACTCTTACATTCTCTGGAAGTGAGTTGTTAAACTTCTACTGCAAAATAATATCTCTTAGAGCCTCATATGTTATATTTTCAAAGCACACACACACATCGATCAATATTAATTTGTTAAATAATTTCAAACTTAACGTAAATCTGACCTGGTTCCTGCTTTGTGTTTCTGGCACCAATTCATAAGCACTCAAAATAATCTAAAAAACCTCTTCATAATCTCTCAACCTCTCATCGGAAGTGCAGCAAATACCTTACGAGCATTGTCTGTCAGTTTAGCCTGAACTAGCATTACCTAAAAATCCTTGGACAACTTCATCCATCTCACCATTTCTTTGTCAAATGAAGTAAAGAAGGTTTCAACATCATTCTTATCAGAATTTGGGAGAACTTTGACATATTTGTAGACTAAATCGCAAATTCTCACTCTTCCCTTTCCTGCTCTCTCTGCTCAGTTAAGAACGAACGTCCCACCTCATTGAGCAAGTCTACAACCGAGCAACTCTCTCTCCCTCACTTGATTTGATAACTTTACAGTGTAGAAACAGGTCCCTCTATCCAACAAGTCCACACCCGAAGCGCAACCCACCCATACCCCGACATTTACCCCTTACCTAACATTATGGGCAATTCAGCATGGCCAATTCACCTGACCGGCACATCTTTGGACTGTGGGAAGTAACCGGAGCACCCGGAAGAAGCCCACGCCGGCACGGGGACAACGTGCAAACTCCACACAGTCAGTCGCCTGAGGTGGGAATTGAACCCAGGTCTCTGGCGCTGTGAGGTTGCAGTGCTCACCACTGTGCCATCGTGTCACTCTCTTTCTCACAGCCCGAATTATCTTTGTTTATCTTGTAACTCCATTTTCTTAAATTGTAATTTAAATTTTACTACTCTACTGCACTTGTCAGTTTTTCTGAAACACCTTGAATAACCCACTTAACGTGTCAGCTTCACTTTGGTCTTTGGTTAAATTCAAATATAACTTATTTACTAATTCTATAAGTATGACTCCTCTCTTTTCTTCTCAACTTTATTGGCAAGTTTCAGAATCATCTTCAAATCCTAGCATTGTTAGGAGCCATTACTCTCACTTTTAATTTACTCAAGCACAAGTCGGTGAAATTATGCAAATTGCCTCTCCTACGTTTTATTTCAAGATCTAGGACACTAACCAGCAAGTGTTTGTACCTGCTGACATTTTTCATACCACAAGATCTATTCAAATCTGTAACACGAGATTGCATTCAGTCCCTCAAGAATGTCACACGCGGTTTGATGGGGGTAGGTAAGTATGAAAGTGTCCTCTCATCTCTTTATAGAGTTTCCTCTCTCTGCAACGTGTGCTTCATTTGTTGGTCATTTTATAGACTCAGATCTATTCTGTATACGCCCCATACCTCACCCAGAAATGGTTCGCAAAATACTTTGCTCTATCGGACTGCAGTATTCAATAAGAGAAAGTCCAGGAAAATTACAATCATTAACTTTACAATTACATAATATGAGGACAAACGAAACAAGAGTAGGTAATTCAAATGGTCAAGTCTGCATTGCCATTTTATAAGATCATAGCTGATCTACTGTTGGTATCAACTCCTCTTTAATGCCCAGTTCTTCACATCACTCAACTCTCTGACAGGTCAAGAGAATCACTGACTTCCTCTTTTGCGTGCTACAGTGATCAACGTCCTTAACTCAATAGATCAGATAATTCCTGACATTTACTAATCTCCGTGAGAAGGCAACACTCCCTACACATACAGCGTTTCTTATTGATATGAACAAAAGAAGCAAATACAGGTGCTTACGAAAGAATGACCGGCACTGATAACAGAATTTGACTGAGGATGTCATCACGGAGCGTCAACTAAGTTTAACTTAATGGTATTCATTCTAAACTTTCCATTGGTTGGGGCAGTTCAGAGTACAAGGGAAGATGTTTGTGTTTGGTGACTGTCAATCCTGTCAGTCCCGGGACATCTCTTCAGCAGATCCTAAGGCTAGCTTCTTCAGCGCAAATAGTTACATCTGTTTCATCAATGTCTTTCCTCAACCCTGCAATCCTGATCCCCGCGTCCCCGCCCCTGCCCCGCCCACATCATCAGAGCATAGGTGGAGATTTTTACTGATGAGTGCACAATGTTCAAAATAATTTGTTACCACTCATCCCCTGAAGCAATCATTGCCCATGCGCAGAAAATCCTAGACAACATTCATGTAACAGTGCTGCCAGACACTGCTCATTTACCCTGTTAAAATTGAAACTCATTCAGCACTGAAGCAGATTACACAAGCATATGTGGAAGCCCTTCAGGCAATCGAAACTACTTATTAAGAAGAGAGGCAGCGCGTCAAATCCCCCTGCATGTTACGCAGGAAGTGAAGTAGCCGGCAGAATGCATAGCACTGTTAAACAGGAACTGTTGGAGTCAAATAAGGCCCTTGAAAATCTTCCATGGAACTAGCATGAGGCTATTCAGCCCTTCGAGACTGTTATACAGAAACGGGAGGATGTCATTGAGGCTCCAACATGATAAACTAATGTAACAGAGACTGCTCCGCCTTGTTCCTCGTGTCTCCATTGCGTGTGGGACATGTGTTAAGTTAACCGAAGTGAGGAAGATAGCTAAACGCTTTCTGCAATGTCTCAGAGACTTCCATATCCGAGAAGACAGACGCGGGCTCTCTTTGGATGTCAGAAGCTGGTAGGAGTAGGTAGTTGTTTTATAATGAAAGTATTGTGACTCCTGTCGGAATTGTGGACAACATGACATTCAGTGCAGTGTGACACACCAACTGCACTGTATTCAAGTGGGGAGAGCTTATTCAAAGCCTTGATCTCTCTCTCTCTCTTTCAATCGACATGGAGAAAGTCGATGAGGTGGGGAAAATATCCTCAGAGGCACTCCATCCACCCAGAATCATTAAGCCTAGTAAAACTTAAGCCATGATATTTATCTTTTTATCGATGTCTGTTTAAAACATCACGACTGATTGTACATCATCCTCAAGTTTCAAAACAATCACTTCTTATTGTCTCAAAGCATTCCAGATAATCTTTAGTCACTCCTCATGTGTCCCAGGGATTTGTCTGGTGAAACTCTATTGCACTCTCTCTATGGCAAGGAGAACATTAATTATAAATGAGAGCACGTCTGTTCTCAATGCCCCCAATTATGGGCGGCACAGTGGGTATCGCGGATGCCTCACAACGCCAGAGACCTGGTTTCAATTCCCTCCTCAGGCAACTGTCTGTGTGGACGTTGCACATTCACCCTGTGACTGCGCAGGTGTGCTCCAGGTTCCTCCCACAGTCCAACATTGCGCAGGCTATGTGAATTGGCCATGCTGTAGTGTTTGGTCAATGGGTAGGTTTAGGGGAATGGATCTGGGTGGGTTGCTCTTCGGAGGGTGGGTGTGGACCTCTTGGGCTGAAGGGCCTGTTTCCACGCTGTAAGTAATCTAATCTAATCTGAAAAAAGTACTGCCTCAATGATACGCTCACTTCTCCGTCTATGTTTCTGCCTTGTGGTGGAAAAAGCCATTCCTTCTCTATGCGTTTCTGCCTTGTGGTGGAAAAAGCCATTCCTTCTCTATGCACTGCGACTGACATGGAATTAAACCGTTTCATAAATCTATATGTCAGCATCAATAAAGCCAGCAACCGAAGTGCCGATGGAGATAAGTATCACTCTCGTCACAGATTTAATAGGAAACAATACATTTGAATCAGGGAATGGCCACCTACCTGAATGGAACAGAGCTGACGGAATTTGGGAAACAATAAGAGGAAGTGGGCTGCCTTTCCGTTTGTTCTTCTCTCACGGGGTGTCAGCAACCCTGGTCAGGTCAACATCTGATGCAAATCGTGAACTGAATGGCTTGTTCAGCTGTTCTCCAGGACAGTAAAGTATGAAACTCATTGCTCTTGGTTTGCAGTCACACGGAGACCTGACCAGGAAAGCATGACCAATTGCCTTCTCTGAGGACATGAGACAAGCAGATGGGCTTTTTATGACAAATGATAACATTTTCTGTTAAATTCCAACAATTTCTTCCACGATGTGAAAGCAGCTTATTATCTTCTGGCTCTTGATTATGACTCAATGACTCGACCATCATGCACTGTCTTCCAGTCTGACAGACACTGTGCACAGCTACGAGCAAGTGAGGTAGGAATAGGAGTATAGAGCAGATGTATGCGTGGCTGAAGAGCTGTTGTATGGAAGAATGATTCACATTTTTGGATCATTGGAATATCGAACTGGAGTGGAAGTGACGTGAAAAAGAAATGTGGAATTCTAGCTCGGGAGGATTTAAACCAATCGGGGGAACGTGACAGCCAGAGAGATACTGAGGAAATAGATCAATCTGAGACCCGAACAGTTGAGAAAAGAAGCGGGTCAAACAGTCAGGCAGGAACAAAGCAGAGAATAAGGTAGGACTGATGAATTACACTGCATTTATTTCAATGCAAGAGGCTAAACGGAGAAGGCAGATGAACTCAGGGCATGGTTAACAACATGGGACAGGCATATCTTGGAAACGTGGCTCAGGGATGGAAAGGGCTGGCAGCTGCATTTTTCAGGATACAAGTAATATAAGAAGGATTGAAAGGAAGGCAAGAAAGGAATGGGAGTGTCGTTTTTGATAAGGAATAGCATTACAGCTGGAATTGGGGACAATATTCCCGGAAACACATCCAGGGAAATTATTTGGGTGGAACTGAGAAATAAAGAAGGAGTGATGACCTTATTAGCATTGCATTATAGACTCCCTAATAGTCAGTGGGAAATTGAGAACCAAGTTTGTAAGGCATGTTTTATCAGTCTTTTGCTCTTCTGTTCCTTTCAATGGCAGGGTACATACAGAGTGTCCTCAGCCGCTCAAAAAGTGCCCACTGTCTGCGTGTGCACAGCGCTGCACTGTGAACATCCAGTGCCAGGCAGTGGGGCATGCGGAGTCCCAGCTGTGGCACAGGGACTGAGGCAGTTATAGAGATGGAATGTGTAATTAGGGACACCTCACTCACACAAGTAGTCGGGCAAGATTCCCAAACACCAGGGGGAGCCCGAGCACCATGGCTGCTTTAACAACAAACTGGTCGCATTTGCTGCATCTGTTTAACGAATAAATCCAAAGCTACTACAGAAGGAAAAATCACGAAACAAATACACAGGAATACTGCGGAGAATAAAAATAGTCAATACTTCAAATGCAGAAATGGGGAGAATGTACAAATCCCAGACAGCCAGTCACCTGAGATTGAAATTGAAACTCGTCTCTGGTTCTGTGAGGCATCAGGGCTTTGTCACTGTGCCACCCAAAGATAAAATATGGGATTATTATAGTTACATGCTTGCTTTCTGCCATCAGTACACTGAAATACTCTCGATCTGTTTAAGATTGGGAAGCTTTTATATAGCAGCAGAGTGCAATTAGAAGAAACATGTAAGAGAGCTCGAGAAAGAAAAGTAGATTTCAGGAGTTTTGTTAAGATATATAAAAATAAGAGACAAGAGGTAACATTGGGAAACTAGAAATGGAGGCTAGCTAGAGAGAAATAGAGAAAAAAGAATTGGTGATGAACTGAACTTTGCATCATTCCTCACAATGGAAGAAAAGAGTACAATTTCAGAACTTCAAGAAAGTCAAGACTAGAAATGAGTGCAGTGATCTGCAGTGAGAAGAAGGTGCTGGGGCTGCTGCACAGTTTGAAGATGGATAAATCACACAGACTGGAAAAATGTCAACCCAAAGTTCGGAAAGAATTAGCGGAGGAGATTGTGCGGTATTTGTGGTGAATTTGCAGGAATAACTGTCATCAAGGAGGATCACAGACGACTGGAAAATGAGTAACGTAAAATTTCTGTGTACAAAGGCAGGAAGGCAGAAGACAGGAAATCGTCGGGCAATTAGAATGACATTGGTCATTAGGAGGAGTTAAAATTCCATTATTAATAATGAGACAGCAGAGAACTTGGAGGTGCACGGTAAAATAGGGCAAAGTACGCATGGCATCGGAAAGGAGAGGTCCGATGTGTCAGGTGTATCAGTATTCTTCGAGAAGATAATGAGAAAGTTGACAAAGTGGGTTGTGATGTTTTCACCCAATAGGGATTTTGATCAATTTGAATCTATGTTAAATTGAATCCTATGAATTTAGTGGGTATAACTTATTAATTGGTTACAACTTACATAAACAGAGATTTTAAAAACTTTGCAAATTAAGCAAAACAAATTCAAAACTAATTAATTAAAGTAAGGATTAGGGCCAGGTGGTGTCTTGTTTTTGCATGATGTTGGAGCTGGTAGACCTCAATGTGTTTCCTCGTGATTATATCTTTAGGAAATGTTGGTTGCTGCAACTCTGGCTCAGTGTTGATGAGCTGGATTCTGGATCAGTGGTGCTGGAAGAGCACAGCAATTCAGGCAGCATCCGAGGACAGGCAAAATCGACGTTTCGGGCAAAAGCCCTTCATCAGGAATAAAGGCAGAGAGCCTGAAGCATGGAGAGATAAGCTAGAGGAGGATGGGGGTGGGAGAGAGTGGCATAGAGTACTCCCTGAGATTCTTGTAGAGAGAGGAGGAAAACTTCTTCAAGGCAGGCATCATTGCAAGAGGATTCGCAGTAGGGTTAAAATCAACGAGGTAAAAACAATGACTGCAGATGCTGGAAACCAGATTCTGGATCAGTGGTGCTGGAAGAGCACAGCAATGAGCTGGAGTCTGAACGTCAAACAGGTACATTCTCCCTTTGTCTACATTGGAAGTGGTAACTCTGTTTCTCTCTCCACACTGATCTCTGGGTTTGTTTCCGGTTTCTGCTATCTACTGTATGTTTACTTTTGTTTGATGGAGGACAGCAGCAAATGTCACCAGTTTGCTGTAAACGTGGCCCTAGTGCATGGTTCCCCTGGGTATTTGGGAGTGTTGCCCGACCACGTGATAGAGTGCAGTGCCCCGACTACCCGTTCCATCTCTCTCAGTCTCTCAGTTCATCCGTAACTGCAGCCTTTCCTCGTGCCACTCTGGGACTCATTCACACACTATCGCCTTGCACTGAACGCTCCCTTCGCTGAGGTGTGCACATAAATACATTGCCGACTTTCTGACCCTCTAGGAATGCAATTTAGAGACGCTCCCATTGAATGGTGTAGAATAGCAAACATCCCATTGAATAGCAAAGCAGAGAAACCAAGCTGAATGGCATCCATCTGTTTTGCCATTTTCTGACATTATGGACCAACATCTGCTCATCCTTGTCCATCCGCAAATACATGTTCCACATGTACACGTTGTGAAATAGTTTTGTTGGAGGTGATAGTTATCAGATGTTGCCTGGGCGCTGTGTTTCAGGAGACCATCACACACCTTACTCAACCAAATCAAATTCAGCCTGTGTCACGGGCAGGAGGGACTGGCTGTGAGTGAGGTAGCTAAAGGGATCCAAGGGACAGATTTGCCGTGGAACCCAGCCGCTGTCCATATTTAATAGGTTCAAGAGCTTTCCTACCTGTGGATGGACATGGGCATGCAGGGAGGATGAGCCGATAGACAGCGGCACCGTGGTGTGAATAGCCAGTCTGGGGAGGGGGTGATAGAACAGAACGGTTGTTGGAATTGTGGATAGCTTAGTTAGCGGCATCGACACTGTTCTCTGTGACCAGTATCGAGAGTCCCAAAGATTGTGTGTCCTGCCTGTGCTCGGGATCAAGATATCACATCTGGGCTGCAGGGGAACTTAGAGTGGGAGGATAATGATTTAGTGGCCGTTGTCCACATAGGTAAAGACAACATAAATAACGCGAGGGCAGAGTTTTTGCTAAGGGATATGAATGCCTAGAAGCTATGTTAAAAAGCAGAACCAAAATGCAATAATGTAAGTTTTACTGCCTGTCACATAGTCAATACGATTAAGCAGTTAGATGCATGATGCAAAGATTGGTATGGTAGAAATGGATTTGAATTCCTGGGGCATTGGCACTACTTGTGGGAAAGAAGGGACCTGTTCCGATGGGACGGTTTTCATCTGAACCATGCTGGAAACAGTGCCTTTGTGAATCGCACGACAAGGGCGAGGTACAACGCTTCAAAATAATTATTTTGGGAGGTGGTGTTCAGTTTCAGGGAAAATTAGAAAAGAAAAATTTAAGGAGAAGTTAAGATTGCAGAACTCAGGAGAGGTTATTAAAATCTCCAACACAGACACAAATACAGTCGCGTGTATGGAAAGAGTAGGCAATCAAACTTCAAGCACACTGGCCAAAGGAATGAGAATGAGAAGAAGGATATTTAATGCAGGACTGAATGTGTTCTATCTGAAAGCCCGCTGTATGAGGAAAACATTAAATGCGTAAATTGAAATTAGCAAGTGTGACATTGTGTGCATCATGTAGACGCGCTTGCAATGGACTCAGGATTGGGAGCTGAATATTCAAGGATATGCAGCCTATCCAAAACACAGGCATATAGGTAGAGGGGCTGGGGTTGCCATATTCGTAAGAAATAAAATTAAATCAATGAAAGAAGCCTAATAGGGTCAGATGGAGTAAACTCTATGTGGGGAAAGTTGAAGACCCAAAAGTGTAAAACAAACATCGTTGGAGTTATCTGCAGGTTGCTATACAGTAGTCAGGAACTGGGGCGTAAGACACACCAGAAGATATAAAGATGTATTGAAAATGTAGTGTTACAGGGCACGTGTGGATTTTTAGTATGCAGGTGGACTGAGAAAATCAGGTTTATAGTGGATTACAAGAAAATGAATTCATAGATTGTTTATGACATAGCTTTTTGGAGCAGCTTGCTGAGGAAGATTCGGAAAAGGAGTTTTCGGGGAAGAAAACATAAGAAACCATATAACATCAGGTTATAGTCAAACAGTTTTATTTGGAAACTCTAACTTTTCGAGCGCTGCTCCTTCATCTGGTAGTTGTGGAGTATAATATCAGAAAATGAAGAATTTATAGCAAAACATTGGAATGTCATTCCCATGAAAGAAATATCGAACAAACCATGGATTGTTAATTATTTCCTCTTTTATATTGGGTTTAGGGTTTCATTCATATGCCAATCCCATAACTACTTTTAAGTCAGTTTCTCGAGATAACTTAACAAATGGTGACATGTCAGCTCAGACAATACATTGAAGATGTGCGTTCAGAGTCTGGCTGCAACACAATCTAAAGCCAGACTGGTTCTATTTCTAAATTGAAATTGAAAAAAATATTACATGTATTGACCACTTGAAGATAGTGCATTGCAGAATGAGATTTCTGAATACGTGAGAGCGTACAGTAAAATTGGGTTCAATCAGCAGGGTTTCATTAAGGAAAGGTCATGCCTGACAAATTAGTTAGCATGTTTTGACGAAGCAACGAACACGTGAGACGAGGGAGAGCCAATACTTCAATCCAGACTTCAAGAAGGCATTTGACAAAGTGTCGTATAGGAGGCTACTGTTTCAGATTACAACAGGATCTGGACCAGATGGGCCAATGCGCTGAGAAGTGGCAGATGGAGTTTAATTCAGATAAATGGGAGGTGCTGCATTTTGGGAAAGCAAATTTTGGCAGGACTTATACAGTTAATAGTAAGGTGCTAGGGAGTGTTGCTGAACAAGGAGACCTTGTGATGCAGGTTCATGTCTCCTTGAAAGTGGAGTAACAGGTAGATAGGATAGTGAAGAAAGCGTTTGGTATGCTTTCCTTTATTGGTCAGAGTATTGAGTACAGGAGTTGGGAGGTCATGTTGCAGTTGTACAAGACATTGGTTAGGCCACTGTTGGAATATTGCGTGCAATTCTGGTCTCCTTCCTATCGGAAAGATGTTGTGAAATTTGACAGGATTCAAAAAGATTTACAAGGATGTTGCCAGAGTTGGAGGATCTGAGCTACAGGGAGAGGCTGAACAAGCTGCGGTTGTTTTCCCTGGAGCGTCAGAGGCTAATGGGTGACCTGATAGAGGTTTACAATATATGAGGGGCATGGCTATTATAAATAGTCAAAGTCTGTTCCCTGGGGTCGGGGAGTCCAGAACTAGAGGGAATGGGTTTAGGGTGAGTGGCGAAAGATATAAAAGAGACCGAAGGGGCATATTTCTACACAGAGGCTGGTACGTCTATGAAATGAGTTGCCAGAGGATGTGGTGGAGGCTGGTACAATTGCAAAATTTAAGAGGCATTTGGATGGGTGTATGAATAGGAAGGATTTGGAGGAATATGGGCCCGGTGCCAGCAGGTGGGACTAGATTGTGTTGGGATATCTGGTCGGCATGGACGGGTTGGACTGAAGGGTCTGTTTCCAAGCTGTACATCTCAATGACTATGACTCTAAGACAAGGGCCCATGTATTGGATGCAAAGTGCAATCATAGATAGGAGCTTGGCTCTCTATCAGGAAGCAGAGAGAGGGATAAAAAGGTCCTTTTCAGGATGGCAGTCGGTGACAAGTGGTGGACTGCAAGGATCAGTGTGGGGAAGACAAATTTTAACTTTATATCTTCGGTAGCTAGATTAAGGAACTTTGGGTATTATCACTAGGTTACAGAGAGAAAGCGGGAGAATGGGATTCAGAAACAAATCAGCTATGATTGATGAGCAGAGCAGACTTGATTGGCTGAATGGCCTTATTGTTGCTGATATGTCTTATGGTCTTATGGTTGAAGTCTCATGCAGACAAATTCCATCTCTGAGAAGATAGATGTGTACTCTCCGTTGAGGACAAAGGCTGGTGGGAATAATTAACTGTTTTAGAATGAAGGTGTGGCTGTTTTCGGAATGGTGGATAACGTGACGTTCAGTGCAGGATCACGCACCAACTTCACTTATTAACGTGATGGGAGTATATTCAAATATTGTATATGTCTGCCTCGCAATCAGCGTATGGAGTGAAGAGTTGGGGTGGGATGGGTGGAACATCATCAGAGGCACTTATACTACCTAAGTAAAAAATAAGCCACCTAGATTATCACCTTGTCAATGTCAGTTCATAACATAATGACTAATTGTGCATCACTCTTAATTTTCAACACAAACAACTGTTATTCACTCACAATGCCACAGATTAATCTTCATTCACTCCTCATGGTACCATCATCCTAGAGATTATTCTGGTGAAACTCTATTGCACTCTCTCTCTATGGCAAGTCTATCAATCTCCGTTGTGAGGAGTTACCCCAAATACTGCATTATAAGCAGTCTCTGGGCGATCACAAAATTCTTTTTCCTCACTTAAACATCTCTGTTTCATTCTTGCGATGAAGAAAATCATTCTCTATGCACTGCGATTCACATGGAATTCAAAGGTTCCTTACATCGAACATCAGCAGCAAGAAATTCAAAGGTGCCTACGGAGATGAACATGACTCTTAGGGACAGACTCAATCAGATCAAATATACTTGAGTTAGGGAATGGAAATGAGCTGTCACAACATGGGAAACTGGCAGACAAGGGAGTTATCTGCACATTTCTTCTTCTGTCAAAAAATGCGTGCAGCCCTAGTCAGGCCAGCATGTTATGCCACTCTTGAACTGATCAGCTGGTTCAACTGTTCAACAAGACAGTAAAGATTAAAGCACATTGTTTGGATTTGCATTCACACGGAGACCTGACCAGTTAAGAATGACTTATTACCTTCGCCAACAGACATGTGGCAAGCAGATGGGCTAATATCAACAAATTATTATGCCGTGGTTCTAGACTATGAGTTAATGACTTGATCAACATGCACTCTGTTCCCGTCTGAGAGCTTTTGTGTGGTACACAGATTAAACATCTGACGTGCAATTATTTTGTAGTGGAATTGTGGATAGCATGAACTTGAAGCAGTTGTAACCGTGTTTATTAAAGGCATGAATGATGATTGATTCTGAAGTTGCACTGATGCTGAAGAGTAGACTGGGACATCATGATCATGGTACTGGACATGATCAGTGAGTGAGGAGGATATGAGAGTGAAAATTCGTGCATGAAAAAAGGAATCTCAAGAAGATTGAGAAAGGGCTAATTTCTCCTCGAATATTGGTGAGAACTTTGCAATGAGTAACTTGTTTCAATTTGTAGGAATGGGATTTTTGATTGGAGTTGTAAACGTTGACTTCCACCTTTCCAGAATCATAAGCAGCAATTCATTTCAAAGAGATTTAATAGACAGCTCGAGTGATTTTCCAGGAAGAACAAAGATAGTGAGGATTAGATAGCAACTCGCTTTAATAACCAACAGTACATCAGAGATCCGCAGAGATAATGATTTCCAAAGCTGAGTAATCCGGTAAAGACACACGGAAAAGCCCCTGTCCGTTTTTGTAACATTCCTGTTAATTATCCCCAGAACCTGATACGTTGATGGAAAATTGCACGCAAATAATCACAGATTCTGACACATTGCTGTAACATTTCAGTGCATTATTCACAACTTCTAATCCATTGTTGGAACATTGAAATGTAATGTTCTTAGATTCAGGTCTCTTTTCCCTCTCAATCTGGAGGTCTTGATCTTTGTTAGCAATGTCAGTGATGTTCCCACTATGGGAGAACACATTGAATGGAATCCCTTCTTGACAGAAGAGGGTCCACGGAGACTACCATTTATCACAGTCACTGAACAATTAGCTGCAGTCAACAGCTGCAGTCAACCTTTCATTTCAACAGTGTTTTATTAAAGTGCAAAATAACATTCAACATTTACACGTCTTGCATGGGACATGTGAGGTTGATTAAGGGAAGAGGTTTTGAAGATGGTAGAACGATTGCGTGTAATCAGTCAAACTGTCTTGGACATGGGCACAATGCCAGATGTTTGTTGGAACAGAAACAGTCTTGTCTGTCCTTAAATGTGGAAATGAATCCTGTAACAACTGATCGGTCATGGCAATATCAGTATCTTTTGTCGTCCATAATCTGATGGAAAAATATGCCGAAGGCAACTTGTGTTTATAACAAACAAACGGCTTTGGTACGTAAGCAACAAATCAGATTGTTTTTTTTCCACTATCACAATGACAAGTGACAGTATTGACACTATCAAAAAATCTGTGATGAAGTATTATTTACTGGGCATGTATGAATGTGTGATTATGACAATGGGCAAGAGACAGAAAATGAGAGAATTGGGTGTCATGGTTGTTCACACTGGATGGTCGGCCAATTTTGTGCCCCAGTCATCAATTTTGGAGCAATACCTTTCATAACTCACAAGAGCAACAAATTAAATGATACACCTACAATGAGGAATGAGCAGAGACAATATTAATGATATGTGTTTATGCAATACCAAATTCAGGAGCAAAACAACTTTCTGTACACACTAAAATATGGAAAGTACAAAAAGATAACATTGTTAAAATGCACTCATGATATTTAGCTTTGTAAGTTGAAATGTTGATTAGAAAAGTAAGGAAGTCCTGTGCAAAGTTTCTCAATCATTACTTTATCCAGAGATGAGATACTGATTTCACCTCTGCCAGTGACACTGCTGACTGCGTTTTTCTGCCCCAATCTCCCACCGTGTCGAGGGGTGTTATCAGTTCCAGTTGCTGTTAGCCCAGTCAGATTCAATTAAACCATCATCTCCCGAAACCAAATAAATTGGTCTTTTCGAATGTGTTTATATGTCTGCAACACAGCTCTGTGGTGTCATTGGAAATAGCTGATCTGGGATGACAGTCTCTATCAGCAGAGTGTTAACAAGGTATGGCACCGGACCATTGACTTGTAGTCCAGGGGAATTTTTAAATAAAGCTTCCAAAACTCACTCAGTCCCTGTCTATCCCCCCTCATTCTGTCTTCTGATCTGTCTAACTTTACTTTCATCCACCACCTCTTCGTCCCTCACACATTGTGTCACTTCGTTTCCTCTCCTCTCTCAGTTTACCTCACTTCACTTTCTTTCTCAATTTATTTCTCTCTCACACAACATATACCCAGACCCTCTCTCTGTCTCCAATTGTGCTGTTGGAGAACTCGTGAACACACGATGGGATGAGTGGCCTACATCTGTGTTATTGTAATTGAGTTTCATTGATTCACTCAAAAAAGGGGGTCTGGACAGCCAAGCTGGTCCAGAAATAGACATAATGCACAAATCATTCTCTCTCCTTGTTCTTCTCTTATCTTCAGCTAAATCGAAATGTCAGTTAAAACAAAACAGATTGAATGCAATTCGAGCAATGGGGGGACGTTCATCAGGGTATATTTCAATCACGTTTAATGAAGAATGATATTGCAGAATAATACAAGCAATGGTTGCAATAATACAAGCAAAGAAAGCCATGGTTGCACAAAAAATGGCAGATGAGTAGAACATTTGGTACCATGAAGTCGTAATGGTATTATCGCGAGGTTATTAATCCAGAAAATCAGCTCATGTTCTAGGAACCCAGGTTTGCATCCCGCCACAACAGATTTTGGAAAAACATTCCAATTATATAAAAGAAAATCTGTAATTAAGAATCTACTGATGACAATCAAATCATTGTCGATTGTCAGAAGAACACTTTTGGTCACTAATGCCCTTCAGGCAAGGAATCTGAAATTTCCTCACCTGGTCTGGCCGACTTGTGCTCCAGAACTTGTTTTCCCCTACCGATGCTATGCCAATGCAATTACAACACTGATATTTTATCGACAATGTGGACAATTGGCCAGGTATGTCCTGTACATAAAAAGCATGATAATTCCAAACAGCTCGATAACTTCCTCGCTAGTCCACTCTGAATCATCAATGAAGAAATGGAAGGAGCGCCTGCTCAGCACTCATCTTCACAAATGACGTGCAGCTTGGGCTCCACCAGAGTAAGTCAGCTTCTGACATCATTATGACTTGTTTCAAACATGCACAAGGGATCTGAATTCTGTCTTTTGACAACAAGACTACACTCTGCCGAAAGTAGCATGAATGAACCGTAGCAAAAATGGGTACTGGGGAAACTATCTGGTGTTTGCAGTAAAACCTGACAGACTGGAAGATGGCTGTGGTTCCGGACGTCAGTCATCTGAGTTGTAGGACTACTCTGCACGAGCTTTTGCTGCTTCATCAATGTTCTTCACTCCATCATAATGTCAGAAGTGGGAATGTTGGCCGATGATTGCACAAAGTTCAGCACCATTCGGAACTCTTCTGATAATGGGGAAGTCCGTGTCCAAATGCAACAAGATCAGTATAATATCCAACTTTGTGCTGACAAGTGGCAAGTGATATTCACTCCACACTATGGGCATGACCTTCACCAATAACAGACAATCCAACCACCGCCCCTTGACATTCAATGGCGGTATAATCACTAAAACTCCCGCTATCAATATCCTGGGGGTTTTATTGGTCAGTTACCCAATTAGTCTCTCCATGTAAACGCAAGAGCAAGGCGGAAATTGGGAATACTGCGGCAAGTAACTCACTTGCTGACACCTTAGGTCTATCCAACATCTACAAGTTACGAGTCAGGAGTGTGATGGAATACTCCCTACTTGTCTGGATGGATGCAGCTCCAACAACACTCAAGGAGCTTTACAACTTCTAAGATAAAGCAATACCTTTGATTGACACTCCGTCAACAAGCATTCACTCCCTCTACCACTGACACTCAGTAGTAGCAATGTGTACTACCTACAAGATGCACTGCAGAAATTCACCAAAGATACTCAGTCAGCACTTTCCAATCTCACTACCACTTCCATCAAGGACGAAATTGGCATCAGATTTTTGGGAACACCGTCACATTCAAGTTTCCCTGAAATCCACTCACCATCGTTATTTGGAAATATATCGCCGTTCGTTAACTGTTTCTGCTTCAAAATCCTAGAATTCCCTCCCGAATGGCATTGTGGGTCAACCATAGCAGGCGGACTGCAGCAGTTCAAGCAAGTAGCTCAGCACCACTTTCACAAGGGCAACCATGGATGGACAATAAATGCTAGCCTTGCCAATGATGCCCACAGTCCACAAATGAATCATATAAAAAAAACTTTAATTCCAAGTTAGACATCACAATGGGAAAGATTCTTTGATTTGAACATGAATAGGAAAGCAGTGTTTCTGATTTGGAACAGTTTGCAGAAAAAAATTCAGCTTCTTCATTTTAGACTTACCTTTTATTAGAACGGTCTTTAATTTTCCATGATTTAGTATTGCTGAGTGTTGTGACAAATTGCGCTCAAGGTGTTGATTTCTACAGCGCTGACGTCACAGGATTGATTCTTTGAAAATACAAGACTAAAACTGACAGTGATCGTAGTGACAATGACCTCCAGCATTACTGGGCTACTCGCTGACATAGAATACTCCCACTGTTCCTATCAAAGGTTACTATTGACCAAAACGTGAAGTCGAATCACCCTAAACATATAAGAGTTACAAGAACAGGTCAGAGCAGAACAGTTCTACACTGAATAATGGACCATATGACCAGTCCATGAGATGCAGCAATGGATTTCGGCAATGCAGCCCATCCCTTCACTCTGAAACTGTGTCATTGTGTCATAGTCTCTCTGACAAATGGAAACATCTTCCACACACTCATTGTATCAATGTTCTCAGTACTCTATCAGTTTCAATCAGATTTCATCGAGTAAGGCACAGAGTCCACAACTACATCTTATATCACAAACTGTCAGGTTCAGTATCATTCTAGATTCCTTCCTGCACCAGCAGATCATTTTCAAGATACAGTGCCCAAAATAGAGCACAATATTCCAAATACTGTCTGACTAGAGCCTTATACATTCTTGACAGTACGTCTCTGCTTTGTATTCCAGCTCTCTTTAAAATACTGCTAACATTATTTGAGCCTTTAAAAACTTACCACGAACGAGGGAGTCTTCCATTTCTGTTTTTCAGTGGCAGTGGCAGCAACAACACCAAAGGGGGAAGCTTGCACTAAGGGCCTGCTTTGAGCGGTGAATCACTGACTTGTGCTTTTAACTTTGAATTCAGACAGCAGAGGTTTCTGGGAAAGAAGGGACTTCATTTTTTCCGTCCTGCTATATACGTCAGTGTCTTCTCAAACCGTGACCATACCTTTGTAGGGCCTCCCAACCAACAATCTCCTCCATCCTAAAGACTAGGGACATATCAGGTAAGCATCTCTTTTTTTAACTTTGTGTCTAGGGGACTAGCAGGGATGGCATTTCAGGTAGAGCAATTTTCCTCCTGGAGGATGTTTGAGGTCAGATACGCCAATAGTGTCCCATCCAAGTACATCTGAAGGAGGTCCACCCAACTCTCGCTCCTCAAAAACCGTGTTAGGGAACTGTATGTACTTCAGAGCATTCGGGAGACAGGGCCTGTGATAGATACCAGTTACAATGGAGTAGGCAAGAAGAAAGCTGGCTGACTGTTCGAAAGGGGAAAAAACCGTCAGTGGAGCGGTCCCCTGTGGTCGTTCCCCTGAAAATCATGTATACTATTTTGGATACTGTTGAGAGGGATGAATTACCGGGACAAACAGTTGGGGCCCAGATCTCTGGCACAGAGTTGCACAGGAAGGAGGGAAATGACGAGATTGTTGGTCATTGGAGACTCAATAGTTAGAGGGTCAGATGGAAGGTTAGTAGGGAACGAACGGTTGATGAGTTGCCTCCCAGGTGCCAGGGTTTATGATGTCTCAGATCGTATCTTTGGGATCCTGATGTGAGAGGGTGACCAGCCTCAAGTCGTTGTCCATGTAGATACCAACGACATCGGTTGAAAGAGGATTAGGGATATGAGGCAGGATTTCAGGATTCTAGGGTGGAAGCTGAGAGCTAGAAAAAACAAAGTTCTTATCTCTGGATTGTTACCCGTGCCACGTGATGGCAAAGCAAGGAATAGGGAGAGATATCAGCAAAACACGTCGGTGCAAGGATGGTGCAGGAGGAAGGGTTTCAGATTTGTGGATTATTGGAGCTCAAGGTATTACTTGTACAAACAGGACGGTCTTCGCTTGAACCAGAGTGGTACCCATATCCTGGGAGGGACATTTGCTGGTGCTATTCGGGTGGGTTTAAACGAGCTCAGCAGGGGGATGGGATCCGGAGGGGTTGCTGCATTGCACAAGAGGATGAGAGTAGGAAGGACAGGGACAGGATTTCAGGATCACAGGAATGTGCTGGCAGACAGCGAAGTGGTTTGAAGTGTGTCTACTTCAACGCCAGAAGTATCCGAAATAAGGTTGGTGAGATTGCAGTATGGATACGTTCCTGGGAATTCGATGTTGTGGCCATTTCGGAGACATGGATCGGGTAGGGTGAGGAATGGATGTTGCAGGTTCCCGGGTTTAGATATTCTATTAGCAACAGGCAAGGCGGTAAAAGGGGGATGCGTAGCCTTGTTAGTCAAAGATTTTATAACTGTGGCTGAGAGAAACTTTGATGAGGACTCGTCTACTGAGGTAGTGTGGGCTGAGACTAGAAACAGGAGAAGAGAGGTCATACTTCTTGGAGTTTTTTATAGCCTCTGCAGATGCCAGGGAGGTGGAAGAGACGATTAGCAACATTATTCTGGGTAGGAGTGAAGGAACAGGGTGGTCATTATGCGTGGATTTAACTTCCCCAACATTGATTGGAAATGTTATTGGTATGATACGACGGATGGAGCAGTTTTTGTCCAACGTGTACAGGAGGGTTTCCTGACACAGTATGTTGAAGGGCCAACAAGATGAGAGGCCACACCGGATCTCGTGCTTGGTAACGAACAGGCCTTGTGTTTGATTTAGTTGTAGTTGGACACTTTGGGGAGACTGACCATAATTCAGTTCTGTTTAGATTAGTGATGAAAAGGAATAGGTCCATGCCACAAGTCAATAGTTATCGATGGGGCAAGGGCAACTATACAGTTGTTATCAATATTTGAACGAGTGAAAGTAGACAAGTCTCATGGGCCGGATGCGATTTATCCGAGGATTTTTTGGGAAGCTAGGGAGAAGATAACAGAGCCTTTGGCTTTGATATCCGAGTCATCATTGTTTACAGGTTTAGTAACTGAGGACGGGAGGATTGCAAATGTTGTGCCCTTGTTCAAGAAGGGCAGCAGAGATGACCAAGGCAATTTTAAACAAGTGAGCCTTACTTCTGTTGTGGGAAAGTTTTTGGAAAAGATTATAAGAGATAATATTTATAATCATCTAGCAAGCGACAATTTGATTTCAGATTGTCAACATGATCTCGTCAAGGGTAGGTTGTGTCTCACAAACCTCATTGAATTTTCTGAGAAGGTAACCAAGCATGTCGATGAGGGTAGGGCAGTTGACGTGGTATACCTGGACTTCAGTAAAACCTTTGATAAGGTTCCACATGGTACGCTGATGGAGAAAATGCAGAGTAATGGAATTGAGCGTTGATTTAGCAGTTTGGATTAGTATCTGGCTCCCTAGAAGAATGCAGAGAGTGGTGGTTGATGGAAAATATTCAGCCTGAAGTCCAGTTCCTAATGGTGTGCGATCTGATTTGGGACCACTGCTGTTTGTCATTTTTATATATGACTTAGACGCAGGCATAGATGGATGGATTAGTAAATTTGCAGACGTCACTAAAGTCGGTGGAGTAGTGGACAGTTTGTAAGAATGTTACAGGTTGCAGGGGACTTGGATAAACTGCAGAATTAGACTGAGAGGTGGCAAATGGAGTTCAATGCAGCAAAATGTGTGGTGATGCACTTTGGGAAGAATAACAGGAAGGCAGAGTACTTGGTCAATGGAAAGATTCTTGTTCATGTGGACGTGCGGAGGGATCTTGAAGTCCATGATTTAGTTGTAGTTGGACACTTTGGGGAGACTGACCATAATTCAGTTATGTTTAGATTAGTGATGAAAAGGAATAGGTCCATGCCACAAGTCAAGAGTTATCGATGGGGCAAGGGCAACTATACAGTTGTTATCAATATTTGAACGAGTGAAAGTAGACAAGTCTCATGGGCCGGATGCGATTTATCCGAGGATTTTTTGGGAAGCTAGGGAGAAGATAACAGAGCCTTTGGCTTTGATATCCGAGTCATCATTGTTTACAGGTTTAGTAACTGAGGACGGGAGGATTGCAAATGTTGTGCCCTTGTTCAAGAAGGGCAGCAGAGATGACCAAGGCAATTTTAAACAAGTGAGCCTTACTTCTGTACTTACTTGGGGGCCCTGAAAGCTGCCACCCAGGTGGATAGTGCTGTTAAGAAGGCATTGGGTGTGTTAGGTTTCATTGAGAGAGGGATTGAGTTCTGGAACCTCAATATCATGCTGCAACTATACAAAAATCTGTTACGACCACACTTGGAGTATTGTGTACAGTTCTGGTCGCCCCTTTACAGAAAGGATGTGGAAGAATTGGAAAAGGTGCAGAGGAGATTTGCCAGGATGTTGCCTGGTCGAAAAGGTGCAGAGGAGATTTGCCAGGATGTTGCCTGGTCTGGAGGGACGGTCTTATGAGGAAAGGCTGAGATACTTGGGTCGGTTCTCATTAGAAAGAAGAAGGCTGAGGGGAGATTTGATAGAGACGTACAAGGTGATCGGAGGATTAGATAGGGAAGATAGTGAAATACGTTTTCATAGGATGATGACGTCAGCTTGTACGAGAGGGCACAACTGCAAAATGGGGGGTGATATATTGAAGACAAATGTCAGAGGCAAGTTCTTAACGCAGAGAGTCATCAGGGCGTGGAATGCACAACCTGCTAAGGTATTCAACTCAGTCACCATAGGGATATTTAAACAATCCTTAGATAAGCACATGGATGATTTTGGTACAATGTATGGGGACGAGCTGAGAATAGTTTACAGGTCGGCGCAACATCGAGGGCCGAACGGCCGGTTTTGCGCTGTAGTGTTCTTTGTTCTGTGTTCTACTGCATTGTCTTTCGTGACTCCCAACTGAATCTGCACACTAGCCATAAGATAGGGCGAATACTCCAAAATCCTTTTGTACTTCCAATTACAGGAAGCCGTTTGCAGACGAATGCCTGCCACTAATCCATCTGCCCAAGAATATGAACTCACAGATTTCCACATTGTGTTTCATCTTCCAAGAGCTTTCCCACTCTCAGAGCCTGTCCGAGTCTTTCTGCAGCCTCCATACTTCCTCACAATCTCTTGTCCATCTAGCTATCATTGTATCACTTGTAAACTGAGCAAACAAAACATGCCCTGAGGTTCATTGTTCAGATGGTTCATGTATATGACAATTTCTGACTGCCTAATGACTGTCAAATATCCACAAGGCACGACATGCAAAGTGGTTGATTCGATTCAGATTAAAACAGAGGCCTGACTGGAATGACAACTGCAAAATCTTCAATGCCTGCATTACGGACACTCAAAAGGAGCACACCCTATCCACGTTTTGTTGTGACTTTACACTATTATGGTGTCACTGAACTTGAAGGAGCATGTTCTCAGTCAATTGATGGCGGATCACACTGTTTGGTGCTCACACCTACCAATATCACCGTGTATTGACAATGATTGAGTAAGGTGGGGGAGGGGATGGCTACAATGAATGAATGTGCAACTGTCACTCAGTGAGAGCTGTCACCAGCACCAAAAGCCCCTGATATAAAGCTGTGCCCACTGTCACCGCTGCAGATTTCATATCCGAATTGCTGAAAGTCAACCCAAGCAAAGTGATAGGCCTGGCGGTGTCCCCAGCCGAGCACTCAGGTCCTGTGTAGACCAACTGGTGGAGGTATTCAACGCGATATTCGACCTTTCCCATCCAAAAGCTGAAGTCCTCACTTGCTTCAGGAAGATCACCACCATTCCTGGACCTGAGAAAGCACATGGAACGTGCCTGAAGAAATGGCACCCAGTGACTCCAACCTCCAGAATCATGCAAAGTTTCGTGAGGCTGGTCATAATGCACATCAACTCCAGTCTCCCAACCTGCCTCGATCCCCTACAATTTGCCAACTACTTACTGGGTTCATGTTACTAAACCTGCATTAATCACTGGTGCAACTGCATTACAAAAATACCTGCGCCAGACTCCTGCTGATGATTACAGTTTCGCCTTCAACACCATTGTCCCCTCCAGACTGCTCTCAAAACACCACGACCTTGGTTTTGGCTCCTCCCTCTGCAACTGGATCTCCCGTTTCCCGACCCACAGATGGCCTCCAGTGACGATAAGAAACTGCACCACTTCCAAGATAATATTCAGCACAGTAACCGCCCTACTCCCATCCCACACCAAAATGCATTGTTAGCCACCTACAATCCTCCTCGTCTATGCACGAGTGTGTGGTCAAATTTGAAAGGAACGCCGACACAAGTTCGTAGATGACACCTCCAGAGGAAAATTGACATAGTCAGCATGGTTTTGTGAAGGGCAGGTCGTGCCTCACAAACCTTATTGAATTCTTTGAGAAGGTGACTAAGGAAGTGGACGAGGGGAAAGCGGTAGATGTGGTGTATATGGATTTTAGTAAGGCATTTGATAAGGTTCCCCATGGTAGACTACTGCAAAAAATACAGAGGTATGGCATTGAGGGTGAGTTGGAGGTTTGGATTAGGAATTGGCTGGCCGGAAGAAGACAGAGGGTAGTAGTTGATGGCAAAGGTTCATCTTGGAGTGCCGTCACTAGCAGTGTTCCGCAAGGATCTGTTTTGGGACCATTGCTGTTTGTCATTTTTATAAATGACCTCGAGAAGGGGCTTTAAGTTTGGGCGAGCAAGTTTGCGGATGATACGAAAATCGGAGGAGTTGTAGACAGTGAGGAAGGATGTGGCAGGTTACAGCAGGATATAGAGAAGCTGCAGAGCTGGGCAGAAAGGCCGCATCTGGAGTATTGTGTGCATTTTTGGTCGCCATATTATAGGAAGGATGTGGAGGCACTGGAATGGGTGCAGAGGAGGTTTACCAGGATGTTGCCTGGTATGGTAGAAAGATCGTATTAGGAAAGGCTGAGGCACTTGGGGTTGTTTTCATTGGAGAAAAGAAGGTTTAGGGGTGACTTGATCGAGGTGTACAAGATGATTAGGGGTTTAGATAGGGTCGACAGTGAGAATCTTTTTCCAGGTATGGAGTCAGCTATTACAAGGGGGCATAGCTTTAAATTAAGGGGTGGTAGGTTTAGGACAGATGTTAGGGGTAGGTTCTTTACTCAGCGAGTCGTGAGTTCATGGAATGCCCTGCCAGTAGCAGTGGTGGACTCTCCCTCATTATGGGCATTTAAGCGGGCATTGGATAGGCATATGGAGGATAGTGGGCTAGTGTAGGTTAGGTGGGCTTGGGTCGGCGCAACATCGAGGGCCGAAGGGCCTGTACTGCGCTGTATTCTTCTATGTTCTATGTTCTATTTAACAACGACGTATTAAAATGCAGAAACGAGATAGAGGGATTGCTGATGTGATGTAACGAAAACCATCTCTCTCTCAAGTTCGACAACACTAAAGAACTGCTGCTGTCGCTGCTGCAGCTACCATCCCCACGGAATCTATGACGTCACTTTCGCTCTCCATCATGGCCGCTTCCAAAGCCTCGCAATTCCTCATGCACCACACGTGACATCACTTGCGTCCTCACATCCTTGCTGATGTCACACGCTCAGTGACTTCCGAACCTCTACTGCTGTGTTCGCCACAACCTCCCCCCCATCAACGCCACTCACCTTCATTCTGCTGACACGACCCCCACAGGTCCCACTGTCGCCTTGCCCGCCCCCCAGAACCCTGAGGGGAACACTACCACTGATCATGACTCCACCCCCATTCTCCCTACCACCAAGTCCATTCCAGTGGCAGGCTCTGTCCACACACCCAGCTCCTCAGCTACACCACGTCCCATCTCACAGACCTGCCGCGTTTTCACCATCCCCCCAGACCTCCCCCTCACTGAGGACGAACGATCAGTCCTCAGCAAAGGCATCACATTTATTTCCCTCCGCCCACACTTCAATAAATTTATTACAAGCCGTGATGTCGAACACTTTTTCCTCTACCTCCGACTCCGACCCATATTCTGAGGACCCCTTTGCCTGTTTCCAGCACACTCCATGCACCTGGACACACCATGCTGGCTTATTGCTAGCCCTCGATCTCTTCATTTCCAACTGCCAGAGACATTAACCGCCTATACGTGTCTACCTCTCTCCCCCACTCCAACCTCTCACTCTCACAACGAGCATCCCTCCACACATGCTGCTCCAATCCCAAAATCACCATCAAACCAGCGGATAAAGGGGGTGCAGTGGTAGATTGGCGCACTGATCTCTACACCACTGAAGCCAGACGCTAATCTGTGACGACTTCATCAGGTCCACGTCGCCTAACAATCCACCATCCTGGCGCCAGATTTTGCAATTCATGGCGCCCTCCCCTGCCACCGCAGGAATTGCAAAATCTGCGCCATACCTCCGCCCTCACCTCCATCCAAGGCCCGAAATGACCATTTTACATCCATCAAAGGTTTACCTGCACATCTACAAATGCCATTTATTGTATTCGTTGCTCCCGATGTGGTCTCCTCTACATTGCAGAGACTGGATGCCTCCTAGCAAAGCACTTTAGGGAACATCTGCGGGACACCCACACCAATCAATCCCACCACCCTGTTGCCCAACATGTCGACTCCCCCTCCCACTCTGACGAGGATTCGTAAGTTCTCGGCTTCCTCCACCGCAGTTCCAATCACCACCCGACGCGTGGAGGAAGAAGCCTCATCTTCCACCTCGGAACACTTCAACACCAGGGCATCAATGTGGACTTCACCAGTCTCCTCATTTCCCTGTCACTCACCTCACCCCAGTTCCAACTTTCCATCTGAGCAGCATCCCGATGACCTGTCCGATCTGCTTATCTTCCTTTGCACGTATCCACTCCACCCTCCCCTCTGACCTATCGCCTTCATCCTCACTCCCATTCACCAATTGTACTCTTTGCTACCTTCCCCCACACTCCTCTATGACCTTTCACATCTATCCCCGCCTCCATTCAGCTATTGTACTCTATGCTACTTTCTCCAAACCTCCACCTCTCTCTCAGTTATCTCCCCATCCTGCAGGCACCCTGCCTCTATTCCTGATGAAGGGATTTTGCCCGAAACGTCGATTTTCCTGCTCCTCGGATGCGGCCTGACCTGCTGTACATTTCCAGCACCACTCTAGTCTAAACTGTGGTTTCCAGCACCTGCAGTCCTTGTTTATAACTAAAACTAAAGAACTGACAATTTACTTCAGGAAGAAAAGAGGGGCACAAGACCCAATATGCATCAATACAGCTAAGGTTGATAGGGTGACAGCATCAAGTTCTTCAACGTGACGACAACTGGTAACCTGCACTGGACATCCGACATAAGTGCAACATTGAAGGAGGCACAACAATGCCTCTCCTTCCTCAGCCAGCTCCGGCAATTCCGCATGCATCACTTCGACGGATGTATCATTTAAAGCGTACTGCTTGGGTGTACAAACGTGTGGTATGACAACTGTTCTGCCCAAGTCTGTAAGAAATAACAAGGAGGCAAAACAATGCCTCCCCTTCTTCAGCCAGACTTCAGCAATTCCGCATGCATGACTTCGACAGATGTATCATTTAAAGTGTACTCCTCGGGTGCACAAACGTCTGGTATGACAACTGTTCTGCCCAAGTCTGTAAGAAATAACAGATGGCGGCGTGCACAGCCCAGTCTATCACTGACTGCGGCCTCACATTCATGCACTTCAATCACATGCTTTTTTTCTGATGTGCAAAGGCTGCCAATATGATCAAAACCCATTGCACCCGAGTAATGCTCACCTTCAAACCTTTCCATCAGATCAGAAGAATAAAAAGCTTGAACACAAGCACCAGCAAGTTCAGAAACATCTTCTTCCCTGCTGTTATTACACTGGTGGATGGACTCTTTAATCGAAGATTATGTTGAACGTGTTAATGTTGATCTCGTCCACAGCACACTTTGTGCAATGTGACCTACATGCCTCAAAGAAATTTCCAGCGATCATTTTTCTGTACATCCTTGATTTTTCTGATCCGCCCGTACAGCTTGGAACACGTGACAACAAATCCTGACCTCCACGTGCCCAGATGACTGCGGTCCTCAACCTTATTTGCCTCAATCCCTAGCGCCAGCTGCTTGTGCCCCCACTTCCAGTTCCTTGCGTCCCTCGTTTTTTTCTCTCATTCTGTCTGTCTCCAAGAGTTTTCCTTTTCTCTCCTTTACTTCTGTTTCTCTCACTGAATTTATTTACTCCCCTTGTCCCTCTCCATCTGGCTGTTTGTACATTGTTTTGTTTCCTTTCACTCTTTGAATGACTGTCTTTCGGTTTCTCTCACTGTGTTCTCTCTATCCTTCCCTTTCTGTCTGTCTCTTTCAACTTCTTTGTCAAGTCGATGGTTTCACTGGGATATTCTTCAGTTTTGCATACATCCATTGCTGGAAATTTCTCGCACACATTGAATTATTGTTTCAGAATTTAGCATGAAAAGTTTCTCAGAATATTATAGGTTTAGTAGAGATCTCATGTCATTTCTCTGAACTCCAATACACTAAGGGCCATTCTGGACAAGATCTCCCCCTGAGAAATATCTCCCTACAAAAATCCGTTAAGTGACTCTTTTCTGGACTTTTCATATAATTATGCCCTCAGTTCTCTTAATGTGATCTTACCATGACGGTGTAAAACTGTAGATAATATTTCCTAGTTTTGAATGTATGGTGTTTCAAAAATCTTCAGCATTTATATAGCCTTCTCAATAAAACAATGCCAACAGAAGAATTTTTTTCGTGACCCAGGTGCCTGAGTCTTCTGTGCCTCAGAATTTCAATAACTTCAACTGAATAATGTACTGCTTTTCATTTCAAACCGTCAATTTATTCGAAAACAGACATGTTCTCCCTACTGTACTCGATATTCAAATATGTACATTCACCTAACCCACTTGGAACTCTTTATACTATTATTAAGCAAAGCTTGACATACATCTAATAATTTAAACCAAAACACACAGAGAGGATCGCCTCACCTCGTAATCTGATAAAGAAGTGTAAGAAACAATATAACCAACCTCTGCTGATACTGGTGACATCATCTTATTTTTTTCCGAGTTTCCGTTCATTTGGGTCTTTATGATTCACTCCAAAGATTTCCCACTACAGACGTCAAGCCCACTGGTGTATAGCGTCACACATTTTGCCTATTTTCCTTTGAGTTGGGTGCCTCACTAGCAAGTTTCCACTATACTGGACGTTTTGAATACCATAATAAATATGTCCACGACCTCTGCTGCCACGTCTTTTAGTATGCTGGGTGCAGGCAGTCAGTTCCCAGGGACTTATCTGCATTTAATCCTATCAGTTTACTTAATATATTTTCCCAGGTTACTGTAGTCCCAACACGATCCTCTGTCGTAACTGCACTTATGCGGGAGAGATAATTATCTCCCACTGTGAAAACAGAAATCATTGGTTTTGTGCCTCCACCATTTCTGAGTTTCAATTGTTATTTTGTTAACGTCATCCTGCAATGGGCCAACACTTAATTTCATTATCTCCATTTTTGCATACATGTAGACGCTTGAAGTGTCAGTGTTTATGCTTTTGTTTGTTTCCTATCGTAACCTCTTTTCAAGTTGTGTTTGGTAACCTTTTGCTGACGTCTAAAGCTTTGTTTTATTCGTTCACAGGATGAAGGTGTCATTGAGTGAGCCACCATTTATTGCCCATCACTGTTTGGATGCATGGCAGTTAAGACTTCACCATATTGCTGTGGATCTTTAGTCACTTGAAAGCCAGACCAGGTAAGGGTAGCATTTTCTTTCCCAAAAGCACATTGGTGAACAAATGACTTTTTTTTTCCTCTCAATCGATTCATGTTCATCATCATTCTCTTAATTCCAGATATGAATTCAAACTCCACCACCTGCCATGGCAGGATGCAAACCCATGTCACCAGAGCATTAGTTGGTTCTCGCGATTAATAGTTCAGGGATAACGCACAAGACTACTGCCTTGCCAAATTCTGCAGAGTGTGAGTACTTTGTGCATTATTATTTGTCCTAGATTTTGTCGTCATGCTGTCATTGACTTCCTTGTCAAGTCTTGGATAATTTTTCTCCGTTACACAATCCCTATTCTCTCACGAATGTATTTTAATTGAGGGCTCTATAGTATGTCCCTAAGTATTTGTCAGTGTTATTCATCTGTCCCAGTTCAGGCAGACCCTTTATTCGGCCAGTATACGTTCCATTGCCCAACAATAAAACTGCTCTCGTATCTGACTATGTCCTCAATCTTTCAATCTGAATGTGAAACTCATGGTCTCTCCTTCCAAGAGGATCCTTAACTATATGATCATTTATCAATCTTTTCTTGTTACATGATTTCGAATCTAAAGAAGCCCGTTCTCTGGTTGGTTCCATGAAATGTTGATCTCAGAAACAATCCCTCATACACTCTATGAATTGTTCTCCGAGCCTACACTTGCCAAGTTGATTAATTGAGTAAATATGCATGTTCATCCCACCGTTGTTCCCTTGTCACAAACCCTCATTAGTTCCGACCTCAGAAGTACTGGGGGGCGGAGGGGGGAGTCATTGGCTGAAGGTTACTAGAACATAGAATATAGGACAATACAGAACAGAACAGGCCCTTCGGCCCACGATGGGGTGCCGAACATTTGTCCTAGCTTAAGCACCTATTCATGTACCTATCCAATTGCTGCTCAAAGGTCACCAAAGATTCTGACTCTACCACTCCCACAGGCAGCGCATTCCATGCCCCCACCACTCTCTGGGTAAAGAACCTACCCCTGACATCACCCCCATACCTTCCACACTTCATCTTAACTTTATGTCCCCTTGTAACACTCTGTTATACCCGGGGAAAAAGTTTCTGACTGTCTACTCTATCTATTCCTCTGATCATCTTATAAACCTCTATCAAGTCACCGCTCATCCTTCACCGTTCCAATGAGAAAAGGCCTAGCACTCTCAACCTATCCTCGTACGACCCATTCTCCATTCCAGGCAACGACCTGGTAAATCTTCTCTGCACCCTCTCTTAAGCTTCCACATCTTTCCTAAAGTGAGGCGATCAGAACTGCACACAGTACTCCAAATGTGGCCTTATCAAGGTCCTGTACAGCTGCAACATCACCACACGACTCTTGAATTCAGTCCCTCTGCTAATAAAAGCTAATACAACATAGGCCTTCTTACAAGCTCTATCCACCTGAGTGGCAACTTTCAAAGAGATATGAACATAGACCCCAAGATCCCTCTGTTCCTCCACCTTACTAAGAACACTACCGTTAACCCTGTATTCCGCATTCCTATTTGTCCTTCCAAAATGGACAACCTCACACTTGACAGGGTTGAACTCCATCTGCCACTCCTCAGCCCAGCTCTGCATCATATCTAAGTCCCTTTTCAGCCAACAACAGCCCTCCTCACTATCCACAACTCCACCAATCTTCATATCGTTTGCGAATTTACTGACCCATCCTTTGACTCCCTCTTCCAAATCATTAATAAAAATTACAAACAGCAGAGGACCCAGAACTGATCCCTGCGGAACTCCACTTGTAACTGTGCTACAGGCAGAATATTTCCCGTCTACCACCACTCTCTGACTTGACCGTTAGCCAGTTCTCTATCCAACTGGCCAAATTTCCCTCTATCCCATGCCTCCTAACTTTCCGCATAAGCCTACCATGGGGAACCTTATCAAATGCCTTACTAAAATCCATGTACACTACATCCACTGCTCTACCGTCATCCACATGCTTGGGCAGCTCCTCAGTGAATTCAATAAGACTTGTAAGGCAAGATCTATGCCTCACAAATCCGTGCTGGCTGTCCCTAATCAAGCAGTGTCTTTCCAGATACTCATAAATCCTATCCCTCAGAACCCTTTCCATTTCTTTGCCTACCACCGAAGTAAGACTAACTGGCCTGTAATTCCCAGGGTTATCCCTATTCCTTAATTTGAACAGGGGCACAGCATTTGCCACTCTCCAGTCCCCTGGTACCACCCCCGTTGACAGTGAAGACGAAATGATCATTGCCAACGGCTCTGAATTTCCTCTCTTGCTTCCCACATAATCCTAGGATATATCCCGTCAGGCCAGGGGACCTGTCTATCCTCAAGTTTTTCAAATTGCCCAACACATCTTACTTCCTTCCAAATATCTCCTCTCGCTTTTCAGTGCGTTTCATACTCTCCTCTTCAACGATACGGTCCCTCTCATTTGTAAATACTGAAGAAAGGTACTCAATCAAGACCTTTCCTATCTCTTCTGACTCAATACACAGTCTCCCACGACTGTCCTTGATCGGATGTACCTTCGTTCTCGTCATTCTCATGTTTCTCACATATGCATAAAAGGCCTTGGAGTTATCCTTAATCCTACCTGCCAAAGATTTTTCATGCCATCTCTTAGCTCTCCAAATCCCTTTCTTCAGCTCCCTCCTGGCTATCCTGTATCCCTCCAACGTTCTGTCTGAACCTTGTTTTCTCAGCCTTATGTAAGCCTCCTTCTTCCTTTTTACAAAACATTCAACCTCCCTCATCAACCAAGGTTCCCTCACACGACCATCTCTTTCCTGCCTGACAGGTACATACATATCAAGGACACGTCGTATCTGTTCCTTGAAAAAGTTCCAAATTTCAATGATATCCTTCCCTGACAGCCTATGCTCCCAACTTATGCTCCTCAGATCCTGTCTTGCAGCATCGTATTTACCCTTCCTCCAATTGTAAAACTTACCCAGTTGCACGCACCTATCTCTCTCCATAACAAGGTGAAAGAACCATCTTATCAAGATAGTTCTTCCGTTGCTTTTTATTTGCAACTGGACTGATTTTCATCTTGTTCCCTCGTGCCAATATTATTTCTTAATACAGCCTAGATATCATCCCTAAACAATATATCCATTCCACCGCCTTCTCCTTCTAGTCTATCCTTTCGGAATGCTGAGTGCCTTTGGAAATTTCACCCAACCTTGATCTTCCTGGAACCATGAGTCAGTAATCCCCACCGTGTTATATCTCGTTTTTCTCTATTTGTTCCATCAGCTCATCAATTTTATTCCCAACACTGCGTGTTTTTGGGTCCAAGGTTTTTAAACAGGTTTTATTGATTTGTCTTTCCACTTTAATATTTCCTTGTGCACTAACATCCTGATCTCATACTCATCACTCTCTCACATCCCTCACAAGACCCATCCTTATCTGTTAACCCCTGATAAAACTGCGACTGATCTCTATCATTTATTGCAGCCTTCTACTCACATCTTGAACTGACATGACCCTTCCCTCAGCGTTATCATTATACTGGACGTGCCTGTTGTCGTATCCACCTTTACCTTCTGCTCAGTTTTTGACCTGTTGCTTTGATTGCCAGCCTACTGGTTTATTAGTTTCAATGCACCCGATCTGCACTAGCAAACGTCCCACAATGATGTCCCTCCAGTTAAGAATGAAACTGTTCTTTTCGTACAAGTCCGAGCAGTCCTGGAAGATATCCCAATTATTCAAACATCTGTAATCTTCACCCCTGAACTAGTTCTTTAACCACATGTTAAACGATACTCTCTTCCTTATACTTACCTGTTTTCAACGTGACACAGGGAGTTATCAAAAGATTACAGAGATTATTCGCTTTCTATCTCACAAACACTTTCACACGCACAAAAACACCACATAAGTGTGGAGAAATATACCATTAAACTTGTAAATATTCAGAATGATAACTGGAATGCAGGATTTAGTTTTGTGAATTACAGCGAAATTGAGCTTCTTCTTCCTGGAGCAGAACAGTCAAAGATGTTAACTTATTGCGGTGCTCAAAATTATGAAATAAAGCTGTCTCCCTTAGTTGCCATGATAGCATTCAGCAGTCCAAGTTTCAAGATTGTCAGCAAAAGGGTAAGGACTGAGGTAACATTAAACGTCGTTTTTGAGAGAAATGTTTGGAATTGGAATTCGCTGCCTGGGAGAGATACGGATGAAGATTCAAACGAGAACTGCATTTTAAAGTGAAGAATTGAAAGGGCTACAGAGATATGTCTGGCAAACGGTAGAAGCATGGAAACATTTCAGTAGCTGATGCCTACACAGTGACCCAATGTCCTCCATCTGCACATTAAAAGTTTTGTACTCTATTATTTGTAGATCCTAATAAAAGCAAAAATCGGACTATTTCATGTTGAAAAAGGTGGCAAATGTATGATCATATTTGCTGCCGCATCATCATTTAAAATGCAGATATTGCAAGGACAGCTTCAATCCTTAATCTGATTATTACTCAGAACATGAATATTCTAACAGTTGTATCCCAATTACAAAAAGAAATGCTCCATTGCTTTGGTTAAAAAAACTCTAAAAAGTGAGATTTCACTAACACGAACATATATTCATTGATTTTCTTTACCTCGAACCACATTTCACCTGAAATATCACTCATTCTAAAATTTGTAACTTCACGAATTTGTAAATTCGCTACAATTTAATAACAGTAGTCATTTATTCAGGTTAACAGTCACAGAACATGTTGAATTATTGTCAGTTACAATTTAATGGCAAACAGCCAAAGCTCTCACATTTCAGTGAGAATTTAAAATGATTGATTACATTTCAGTGGTTCAGGACGCTAATTCTATTTCAAAGTTGAATCGTTTGCTCATTCTGAATGTCAAATCATTTAGAGACCAACAACATTGCCATGTTTGTGCGACAAATGTATGCATTTTAATCCTGACATTGAAAATGCAATTGCAATAACCATTTTGTTGATAACATTTCCTTACACAAAATAAAATAAATGTAAAATGTTCAGTTTTTTTTTCATAAAATGTTGGTAGGTGTGTATGTTTTAGTTCCATCAATGTAGAATCGACCTAATTGTTTTCAGAGATGATGTAATTATTGAACAGTTGAATCAACTTAGAAAATAGAATGTTTCAGCGCAGTACAGCCCTTTCGAACCTGTGAAAGCTATGTTCCCTCATGTGAAACATCATTGTCCGTGTATAAAAATTCACACTGTCCATCCTAATTAATTCTCTGATCATCTTGTATGTCTTTATTAAGTCACCTCATAACCGCCTTCCCTCAAACGAACACAGCGACAAGTCCCTTGGACTTTCCTCATAAAACCGCCCCGCCGTACCAGGCAACGTCCTAGTAACTCTCCTCTGTACCCTTTCCAATGCTTTAATGTCCTTCACTGTTCGCAACTCCACGGACTTTAGGGTCATTTGCAATTCTACTAACCCCTCCTTCCATGCCGTCATCCAGATCATTTATGAAAATGACAGGCAGAAGTGGCCGCAAAACAGATCATTGCGGGACACCACCACAGCCTGTTCCCCAGGTTGAACATTCGTCATGAACGACAACTCTCTGTCGTTTTACAGCTAGCCAATTTCTGATTTAAAGCGCTGAATTACCAGAATCTCATTCTTCTGTATTTTGTGTAATAGCCTACCGTGGGGGTCCACTTCAAACGATTTTTTTCAAAAATACATATCCACCAGCTTGGTGGCACAGTGGCATAGTGGTTAGCACTGCTGCCTCACAACACCAGAGTACGTGTGTTCAATTCCTGCCTCAGGCAACTGTCTGTGTGGAGTTGCACATTCTCTCCGTATCTGCGTGGATTTCATCCCGGTACTCTGGTTTCCTCCCACAGTCCAAGAATGTGCAGGTTAGGTGAATTGGCTATGCTAAATTGCCCGTAGTGTTAGGTGAAGGCGAAATGTAAGAGAATGGCTCTGGGTGGGTTGCTCTTCCTGAAGGTCGGTGTGGACTTGTTGGGCCGAAGGGCCTCTTTCCACACTGTAAGCAATCTAAATCACCTCAACTGCTTTACACTCATCTATCTGTTTGGTCACCTTCTGAAAAAAAACAATATTTTTTGTGTGACATATTTGAACTTGTTGATTGCAGGATAAGAGCATTATAATCAAATTGTTTCCATCCAGGTGAGTATAAATCCCATCTTTGGAAAATATACTTTCCGAAATTTTGCCCACAACACAAGTAAGACTCGCTGGTCGACAACTACCAAGATTGCCTCTCCTTCATTTTTTAAACAAGGATACATTTGCTATTCTCCAGTCGTCACAAAGTTTATCCCTTCTTTTGCAAAACAAAACCTATTACTTTTCTCAAGGATATTGTGTCCTTGATTTTTTTTTTCAGTGGGTTCGGGAAACAGTCCAGGTTACGAATTGACTGAAGTTTTACACAGATGAAAAGGGTATTAGGGGACAT
>NC_057725.1:74020247-74088769 GCF_004010195.1 Chiloscyllium plagiosum | reverse complement strand
TAGAAACAGGAGAGGTAAGGTCACATTTCTTGGCGTTTTTATAGGCCTCCGCAGAGTTTCATGGAGGTGGAAGTGAGGATTAGCAAAATTATTCAGAGTCGGAGTGAAAGGAACAGCGTGGTCATTATGGGGGACTTTAACATCCCCAACATTGATAGGAAATGTTATAGCTCTAGTACGTCTAATGGATACGTTTTTGTCCAATGTGTACAGGAGAATTTCCTGACACAGTATGACGAAGGGCCGACAAGTGGGGAGGCCACACTGGATCTGGTGTTTGGAATGAACCAGGCCCGGTGTTTGATTTAGTAGTAGGTGAGCACTTTGGAGAGAATGACCATAATTCAGTTACGCTAAGTTTAAAAAGTTATCGATGGAGCAAGGACAATTATAATGCGATTAGGCAAGAATTAGTATGTATAGAATGATGTAGCTAATGGCAAGGGATGCAGACAATCGATATGTGGAGCTGGTTTAAGGAACAGATATTGCGTGTCCTCGATAGGAATAGGGAGGAAGTGATAAGGTACGGGAACCGTGGTTTACTGCAGAAATTGCATCTCTTGTTACGAAGGAGGAGGCTAATATGTTGATGAGGCAATATGTTACAGTTGCGACGATGGAAAGTTAGAGATGAGCTAGGAAGGATTAAAGAGAGAATTAAGAAGAACAAAGAGGACACGAGTAGTCTTTAGAAAATGGAATAAAGGAGAACCATAAAGCTTTCTATAGGTATATGCTGATTACAAGGATAATTAGGGTAGGAATAGGGCCAGTCAAAGACAGAAGTGGGAGTTGAGTGTGGACCCTATATTGATTGGAGAGGTGCGAAATGAACATTTCTCATCGGTGTTAACTCAGGAAAAGGAGAATATTGTATAGGAGAAGAATGAGGTACGAGATATTAGACGAGAAATGATCGAGGTTAGTTATTCACAGATGTTATCAATTCCAGAAGAAGTGAAAGTAGATAAGTCATCTTGGCCGGATAGTAGTTATCCGAGGATTCTCTAGGAATCTAGAGAGGAGATAGCAGAGCCTTTGACTTTGAGATTTGAGTCATCATTGTTTTCCGGTTTAGTACCTGAGGACTGGAGGATTGCAAATGTTGTGCCCTTATTCAAGAAGGGCAGCAGAAATGACCCAGGTAATTATAGACCTGTGAGCCTTATGTCTGTTGTAGGAAAGGTTTTGGAAAGGATTATGAGAGATAAGATTTATTATGGGCGGCTCCGTGGCACAATGGTTAGCACTGCGACCTCACAACGCCAGCGACCCGGGTTCAATTCCCGACTCAGGCGACTGATTGTGTGGAGTTTGCACATTCTCCCCGTGTCTGCGTGGGTTTCTTCCGGGTGCTCCGGTTTCCTCCCACAGTCCAAAGATGTGCACGTCAGGTGAATTGGCTATGCTAAATTGCCCGTAGTGTTAGGTAAAGGGGTAAATGTACGGAAATGGGTGGGTTACGCTTCGGCGGGTTGGTTGGGCCGGAGGGCCTGTTTCCATACTGTAAGTAATCTAATCGAATCTATTATCCATCAAGAAACAATTTGATTTAAGATAGTCAACATGGTTTCGTCAAGGACCGGTCGTGTCTCACAAACCTCATTGAGTTTTTTGAGAAGGCAACCAAACATGAGGATGAGGGTAGGGCAGTTGACGTGATTTTCAAGAAAGCCTTTGATCAGGTTCCACATGATAGGTTGATGGAGTAAATGCAGAGGCATGGAATTGAGGGTGATTTAGCGGTTTGAATTAGAAGCTGTCTTTCTGGAAGAAGGCAGCGAGTGGTGGTTGATGGGAAATGTTCAGTCTCGAGTCAAGTTGCTAGTGGTATGCCACAAGGATCTGTTTTGGGACCACTGCTGTTTGCCATTTTTATGAATGACTTAGACGCAGGCATAGGTGGATGGATTAGTAAATTTGTAGACGACATAATAGTTGGTGGAGTAGTGTATAGTTCTGAAGAAAGTTACAGGTTGCAGGGGGACTTAGATAAACTGCAGAATTTGGCTGAGAAGTAACAAATGGAGTTCAATGTAGCAAAACGTGAGATTTGGGAAGAATAACAGGAAGGCTGAGTACTTGGTCAATGGAAAGAATCTTGGTAGTGTGGACGTGCAGAGGGATCTTGGAGTCCATATGCACAGATCCCTGAAAGTTTCTACCCAGATGGATATTGCTGATTAGAAGGTGCACGGTGTGTTTGATTTCATTGGGAGAGGGATTGAGTTCTGGAACCGCAATATCATGCTGCAAATATCCAAAAACCTGGTGCAGCCACACGTAGAAATTGTGTACAGTTCCAATCGCCCCATTACAGGAAGGATTTGGAAGTATTGGAAAAGGTGCAGAGGAGGTTTATTCGGATGCTGCCTGGTCTGGATGGAAGGTCTTATGAGACAAGGGTGAGAGACTTGGGTTTGTTCAAATTGGACAGAAGAAGGCAAAGGGGGGATTTGGTAGAGACATACAAGATTTTCAGAGGATTGGATAGGTTAGACAGTGAAAGAGTTTTTTCTAGGATGATGACATCATCTTGTACAAGAGGGCATAACTACAAATTGAGGGGTGATAGATTTAAGACAGACGTCAGAGGCAAGTTCTTTATGCGGAGAGTGGTAAGGGTGTGGGATGCCCTACCAGCTAATGTAGTCAACTCAGCCGCATTAGGGAGATTTAAGCAACCCTTCGATAAGCACATGGATGATTTTGGGATTGGGTAGGGGGACGAGCTGAGAATAGTTCACAGGTCGGCGCAACATCGAGGGCCGAAGGGCCTGTTCTGCGTTGTATTGTTCTATGTTTTCTTTCATCGGACTGACTATTGTGTACTAGAGTTGGCAGATCATGTTACAGTTGAATGAGACTTTGTTTCAGCCACATTTGGGATACTGCTTGAAGTTCTGGTCGTCACAACACACAAATGATGTGCATGCTTTGGAGAGGGTGCAGAGGAGACTCATTGGAATGTTGCCTGGTATGGAGGGCAGTAGTTATGGATACAAGTTGAGCAGATTAGGATTATTTTCGTTCGAAAGATGGAGGTTGAGGCGGAAACTGATTGAGGTGTAAATTATCATGAGAGGAATAGACTGGGTGGACAGCAAGAAGGTTTTATTTCCAGAGTGGAGGACTCAGATGGGTTCACGAGTTCAAAGTAAGAGGGAAGAAGTTTAGGAGAGATACACATGGCAAGTTCTTTACACAGTTGGTGACTGGAATGCATTGCCAGTGGAGGTGGTAGAGGCGGGCACTATATCATCAGTTAAGATCTACCTAAGCAGATACATGAATGGACAGGGAAAAGAGGTATACAGAGGTATATTCCATCCAAGAACTTACTCACCACAGACGTCAGATTCAACAGTCTAAAGTTTCTTAGCTTTCTTTCCCACGTTCCTTAATTTTCTAAAAATAGTTTCACCACGTTAGACTTCAGACACCTTACGTGTGACAATCGATGTGGCAATTGGTAGGCGGCACGGTGGCACAGTAGTTAACACTGCTGCCTCACAGCGCCAGAGACGCGGGTTCAATTCCCGCCTTAGGCGACTGACTGTGTGGAGTTTGCACATTCTCCCCGTGTCTGCGTGGGTTTCCTCCGGGGGCTCCTGTTTCCTCCCACAGTCCAAAAATTGGCCAGGTGAATTGGCCATGCTAAATTGCCCGTAGTGTTAGGTGCAGGGGTGAATATAGGGGAATGGGTCTGGGTGGGTTGCGCTTCGGTGGGTCGGTGTTGGGCCGAAGGGCCTGTTTCCACACTAAGTAATCTAATCTACTGCAAATATCTCAGCAAGAGGTTCAACAATCACATCCCTAGCTTCCGACAGAAACTTTGGGCATGTCTGACCACGTGCTGGGGATTTATCCATCGTTATAATCTAATCATATCCAGTATCTGCAACTATGTAATACAGACATTGTTCATGATTTCACAATTATTTCCCAAGTTTCCTTGCTTCTATATCCATCTACGCAGTAAGTACTGATGAAAAGTGCTCGTTTCGTCCTGCCTCCAGCCCGCTAATCTATCCCTGTTCTACATATCAGCAGCCTTGCTGATCTTTAAGAGGCCGTATTCGCTCCCCAGTTACTAGTTTGTCCTTAATGCATTTATAAAATCGCTTTGAGTTCTTCTTAACCTTATTTGTCAAAGCTATCAGAAGTCTCATTTTTGTCTGCCTAATTTCCCTCACAAGGGTACTCATACTGCCTTTCGACTCCATTGGGTAACCACTTTGAGTCTGGAAATAAGAGTCTAATCACGATAATTAATTAACTGTTGGAAAAAAGTCTCGTTTACTAATGACTTTACACGAAGGAACTGCGTGTAACCACACACACACAACAACGTGGTTGAGTCTTATCTGCCCTCTGGGCCATTATGGCAGTAAAATAAATGCTGCCTAGCCAGTGACACCTTCGTCTGAGAATGAATAAATTCAGCAACTCAATTCGTATTCCCTGACATATGCTTCGCTCTTATTCGTGACCGGAACCCCAATTTCTCTCATCATCGAGCATTCCTTATACGTACCAACCTTACACATCATGCTAATAGGAATGTACACTCTCTAGCCTCATGACATTTATTTTTTGAATTCTTTCCACTTCTCAACTGGCCACTTATGTGCTAATGCATGACCGAATCGACTTTTGAAAGTTCGTGACGAATAACATCAAAATTGGACAATCTTTTCCATGTCTATTTTAGAACTATCAGAATTATGTCAACTTGCTCCAAAGTGCTTACTAATTGACACTCCAGTCGCCCGCCCTGCCTTATTTCCCAAGACTGGTCAAGTTTAGTTCCTTCTCTGTGATGAAGATTGTTGGACAATCAGCTGCAGTTCTGTTTCTGGGAGTGGGCTCAGCACAGTTTTCAACTCATTGGGATGAATCTAACAATATTTTGTCTCCTTGTTATTTCCTTCTTGTGTGACAATACGGTCATCTGCACGATGCTGAGCTAGTTTCCTGATGCTATCTTATCAAACTCGTCTCATGAACAACCTACGCCACCCGAAGGTGTCCCGCTCATTCAATGCCAGCCCGATCCTTCCCACATCATTGCTTGAAGTACTCACCATCGTGAGTATGCTCTTTGTATTCAATAATCCCAGGCACTGTTGCCATCTTCACAAAGCCAATGGGAATACGGTTCAGCTTTCTCCACGTATAGCTGCCTTGCACAGTTTGCCATGAACAGAACGTGCAGACTGCAGATGTTGAAGATCGGAGTCGAGATTGTGGTGTCAGAAAATCACAGGAGGACAGACAGCATCTGAGGAGAAAGTAGTACCGACGTTTCGGGCATAACCATTTCGTCAGAAAAGAGGCTTGTGAGTTAAGCGTGCTGAGAGATAAATGAGAGCTGGTGGGAAGATCGCTGTGAATGTGATTGATTGATGAATGTGGGAATCAGGAAGGTGATTGGTCAGAGGGGACGGTGGAGCAGATAGTTGGGATAGAAGATGGACAGGTAAGAGACTTCAGAGGGCGATACTGAATTGGATGTTTGGATCTGGGATTAGGTGGGATGGGGAGATGAGGAAACTGGTAAAAAAAAATCCACATTGATCCCTTTCGTTGGAAGGTTTCGAGGCAGAAGACAATGTGTTCTTGCTCCATGGATATTTCTGTTGAAGAGCTCCAGCTCGAAATGCCGATTTTCCTGTTCAGCAGATGATGCCTGACCTGCTGTGCATTTCCAGCACCACTCTAAAGTTGACTCTAATCTCCAGCATCTGCAGTCCTCACTTTCGCCCCGTTCTTCCTCCAGGCCTCTGGTGGCTGGGGTTCAGCAGTGGAGGAGGCCCAAGACTCACATGCTGGGCCTTCTCCACGTTGCGCAGTGGGAAGTGGAGTTAATGTGTTCGGCCTCAGGGCGGTAGGGTTGAGTTTACAACAAATTTGAGGGATTTGGGAAATAGACAGTGGGAGTAACAGTGTCAAGCAAGGATGCATTCACAGGTTTCTTAATGTTGAAATGAAGATATTCCATGAGCACCGAGCAACACAGACTGGCTTTTCCAGCAATCATTAATTAATGGGATATTGTTGTCAGTTTAGACAGAGTCACAGAGTCAAAGAGATGTACAGCGCGGAAGCAAATGCTTCAGTCCAACTTGCCCACGCTCGCCAGATATCTGAATGCAATTTATTTCGATTTACCAGAACCTGACCCATATCACTGTGAACCCTTTTTATCTGTGTACCCCCCAAATAACTTGTAAATATTATAATTTACCTTCATCACCTCCACTGGAAGCGCATTCCATATGTGCATCACGAACAGTATGAAATGCTGCTCCTGAAGGCCCTTTCAAATCTTTTCCGTTTCACCTTACATTTATGACCGCGAGTTTTGGGGAAAATTGAGAGTCATATTTACTCTATAAATTTCCCTCAAGCTGCAGGGAAAGTAGCCACAATCGATTTAGCATTTCCCTTCAAATTAAATTCTGGCAAAACCTTTGTGAATCTTTTCTGATCCCTTGAAGTTTCATAACCTCGTTCCCACAAGTGGGAGTCGAGAATTGAACACCATAGTCCAAACGTGAACAAACAAAAGTCCTGGACAGGTGCAAAATGACCTTCCAACTCATTTTGTCAAATCAACTGCTCACTATGGAAAAGCATGCGAAATGCCTTCTCCACTATCGTCTCTAGTGACTCCACTTTCAAGGAACTATGAACGTGTATTCCAAAGTCTCTTTTTGGCTCAAGACTGATGACAGTCTCACTGGTCTTACCTGTCTATCGTACCCTGGCTTTTACTTACCATTAAAAAAAAATATTTTAATAGAGGCACCCTGTTAGCCAACGTCCAGTCTTCTGGCACAAAATCTTGTGGTACAAATAACGCAGCAATGGTTCCAGCAATCACTTCCCTTGCTTCCCTCAAAATTCCACGATAGATCTGATCAGGTCCCACCAATGCATCCATGTTTATATATTTTGAGACCTACACCATCTGCCCCTCCAAAAGACAGGCAATTTTCAAAATGTTATTATTTGTTTTCCATGTTGTCGAGCTTCCATACCCTTTTGCAAAATACATACAAATGCGTGCAAAATACTCGTTTATTACCGCACCTCTGTGGGTGGCACGGTGGCACAGTGGTTAGCACTGCTGCCTCACAGCGCCTGAGACCCGGGTTCAATACCCGCCTCAGGCGACTGACTGTGTGGAGTTTGCACGTTCTCCCCGTGTCTGCGTGGGTTTCCTCCGGGTGCTCCGGTTTTCTCCCACAGTCCAAAGATGTGCAGGTCAGGTGAATTGGCCATGCTAAATTGTCCGTAGTGTTAGGTAAGGGGTAAATGTAGGGGTATGGGTGAGTTGCTCTTCGGCGGGGCGGTGTGGACTTGTTGGGCCGAAGGGCCTGTTTCCACACTGTAATTAATCTAATCTAATCTAAAATCTAAAAACCTCTAATCCTGCAGTTCCACGCATTGCAGCCTTGCTGGTCTTTCAGGAGCCCTATTCTATGCCGAGTTACTCTTTAGACCGTAATATGTTTTGAGAATACCTTTGGATTCTTCTTAGCCCTATTTCCCAAAGCGACATCATGTCCCTGTTTTTGCCCTCCTGACTTCCCGAAGAAGTGTACTCCTACTGCCTCTACAAATTTATCTTGCGATTCACATTACATCTGGAATTAGGAGCTCAATGATGACCATTCCGATTTTCAGAAAACACCACCTGGTTCACTCATGTCCTTACACGAAACAAACTGCCATCCTTTCAGGCTGGGCTACATCTGACCTCAGAAGCACAGAAATGTGGTTATCTCTGAACTGCCCTCTGTAATATTAGTGATGGCCTAGCTAGCGATACCTTCAACCGTGAATGAATTTTTTAAAAAAACTAGATTTCTTATGTCTTTACCTGCCATATCCACGTTATCTGTGACCACACCCAAACTTTCCCTAGTAATCTAGAATTTCTTACACCTACCAGCCTCAAACTTCATCCTGGCAGGAACATCCAATCTATGGCTCTTGACATCTGAGATTTGAAGTGTTCCCAGTTCTCAGCTGCCCCTCCACCTGCGAATATCTGTCCCAACCTACTTCTGAAAGTTCTTGCTTAATATCATCAAATTTGCCGTCCAGCAATTTAGAGCATTAACCTTTCCGTCTCTATTCTAAAACAAGTAGACTTATGATTACTTGCTTCAAAGTGTTTCCCTACTGATACTTCAGGCAACTGCTCTGCCATATTTCCCACGAGTATTTAAAAATTGGCCCCCTTTCTGTGTTGGAGAATATTGGACAAACAGCTTTAGCTTTATAAATGGGAGGGGTCAGCTGATTCATCGATCCATTCGGCTGAATCTAATAATGATTTGACTCTGTCATTTTCAATGAGTATGACAGAGAGATCGTCGGTATGAGGTCGAGCTAGTTTCGCGCTGCTATCTTTTATAATTCATCTCATTAATTATCCACCCCACCCCATGATGTCACTCAGATTCAATGCCACCCCGATGCTCCCACCCATTATCGCTGGATGCACTCCTCATCACTCGGATGCACCTGGATATTCCGTGAGCACTGACATTGGTGCCATCTGTGAATGTCAAATGGGAACACGGTTGAATAATTTTTGTTTGGAGCTGCCCGACACGGTTGACCCCAAGCATGGCAGATAAGGGGCAATTACACCAAGATTTATCTACAAGCGTACGGAGGTCTAGGTAAATATGCTAGGACAGAGGAAGACCATTCTTTTCTCAGAGGATTCCACACCAGCAGATTCAGCATGGGCTGAGTTCACCACCCTATCTCAGTGCAGTATCTACAGTCTGAAGAAATGTCCAGCAATACAGAAAAAGCAGCAATAACCGTCCTAGCTCTGCCAGGATAAGTGTCACCGTATTCTCTCTGTGCTGTCGCACTCACTCGATATATGTTAAAGCACGTACCTGTGAACACCTCTGATCCTCCAGCTCTCTCACTAATTCATGCAACATCTTCCCCCTTCCCCCTCTCTTTCACACACCCACTATACCTCATATACGCTGATAACACTATATGGAGATAACATTGTGGACTTACTGACTCCAGACACCTCAGGACTCTCCCTCTCCCACCCCCACCACATACCTGCACCAGTATTGGCAGCCGGGTCACCCATTCCCACCCTCAGTCCCTATATCTTTTTCACACTTTCCTTAAGAGTCTTCTTGTCACCGGACAGAAAGGGGAAAGCGAGTATTAGAATGCCCAATATTTGTTCCCTCACTAACCATCCCCCTCTTGCATGTGTGGAGGAGCCAGAGAGACCAGGATGACTGGTGTGGAGATTCAGAAACATCCAGGTCCTATCATAAGACTATAAGATATTGGAATAGAAATTAGGCCATTCAGCCTATCCAGTCGGTCCACTACTTTCCATCATTTATATGAATGATTTGGATGTAAACATAGGAGGTATAGCTAGTAAGTTTGCAGATGGCACCAAAATTGTAGGTCCAGTGGACAGCGAAGAAAGTTATTTCAGATTACAAAAATATTTGAACAGATGTGCAAATGGGCTGAGAGACAGATGGTGTTTGATTTAGGTAATTACATTTGTAAAAGCAATTGTACAGGACATTAGTTTGGCCACTTTTGGAATATTGCATGAATTCTGGTCTCCTTCCTATCGTAAGGATCTTGCAACATCTGAAAGAATTCAGAAAAGATACAGAAAAGAAACCTGAAAGGGTTGGAGAATGTGAGCTATTGCAAGAGTCAGAAAAGACTGGGGTTGTTTTCCCTTAGCGTCGGAAGCTGAGGGGTAACCGTATAGATGTTTATAAAATCATGCGGGGATGATTAGACATTGCAACCCCTTTGTAATGGCACAGCCTCTGTTTTATATTGTCTTTTCATGGTCATGACACCAAAGCACACACCTCACATTGCTCTGCATGTATCCTTTCCTGTCATAAATGTGGACAATATACCAAGTTGTTGTTGTCCTGTTGAAGTTGCGAGCTGTCCTCCTCGCAAATTACAATTCTTCCAGGTTTGGTATTTCCAAACTTGGAAATTGTCCTGCAGTCACATTCCACATAGAACTACTGACATACTCAAACGTGTGAGCTAGGGCAATAGTGTTAGAATCCCCGAGGACAGACTGAAATACCGGCACACACCAGACAGAGCTAGTGAAAGATTGACGAGCTCACCAAGGAGAGAGATAAATACTGACAGCTACCCCATGCCCGTATTAGTTTCAGTGATTAGTGACACTGTAATTAGTGTCAATATCTCTGTATTCGTCTGTGTATCGATTTTGGTCCGATATGACAGTCCCTGTGACGTTTCAAGTGATGTCATATCCCCTGAAATGAGTTCGAAGGAAGATTGCGTCGACCCGAACTGTTAACTTTCTTTTATCTCCACAGATGGTGCGAGTCCTGCTTAGTATTCTGTTGTTGTCACTCTCTGTTGGCCTCAAAGCACCACTGCACAGGTGGCAGCGGACGTGAAAAACATCAGGGATTCAGTCTGGGAGGGAGAGAATGAGGAAAACAGCTCACAACACGATCAAAACTGACAGGGCCATCGCGCACACAGAAAAGAACAAAGAGTAATAATAAACGGGTCCATTTTGGAATGGTAGGCGGTGACCAGTGGGTGCCACAAGGTTCGCTGATGGCACCGCAGCTGTTCACAGTAATATAGATGAAGGCATTAAAAGTAATATTCGCAAACTTTCTGACGACACAAAGCTGGGTGGCAGGGTGAAGTATGTTATGACAATACAGGGTGCCGTGGAAGGCTTGGTGAGTGGACGATTGCATGGTAGATGCAGTTTAATGTGGATAAATGTTTGATTATCCACTTTGGCGGCAACAACAGAAATGCATATTCCTATTTAGACTGAGTCACGTTAGGGAAATGGTGAGTACAACGACATATAGGTGTTCTTGTATATCAGTCAATGAAAGCAAACATGCAGATGCAAGTGGTAGTGAAGAAAACTAATGGCATGCTGGTCTTCATAACAAGTGGATGTGAGTATAGGAGCAAAGAGGTCATTCTGCAGCTGTACAGTGCCCTGGTGAGACCGCACCTAGAAAACTGTGTGCAGTTCTGGTCTCCAAATTTGAGGAAGGACACTCTGGCTATAGAGGGAGAATGGTTTAGTATTACAAGGACAATTCCCGGAATTGCGGGTGTATCATATTTTGAAAGATTGCATACACTTGTACACACTTGAGTTTATAAGGATGCGGGGGGGATCTGATTGAGATGTATTAAATTATTAGTGGATTGGACTCTCTGGAGGCAGGATGCATGTTTCTGCTGATGGTTGAGTCCAGAACCAGAGGACACAGTTTTAATAAAAAGGGAAAGGTCATTTAGAACAGAATTCAGGTGAAAGTTCTTCAACCAGGGAGTAGTTGATATATGGAAGGCTCTGCCGCAGAAAGCACTGAGGCCAAGTCTCTGGATATTTTCAAGATAGAGCTCTTAGAGCTTGATAGAGCTCTTAGAGATAGTGGAATCAAGGTTTATATGGACAAGGCAGTTACAGGATACTGATTGTGGATGATCACACATGATCAGAATGAATGCTGGTGCTGGTTCGAGGGGCTGAATGGCCAACTCCTGCACCTCTTGTCTATTGTCTAATGTCTAACCTCCAGAAACACGCGCGCACACAGCTAAGCACAGAGAGAGAGAGAAAGGCACAGAAACACACACACACACATAAACTCAGATACATGGCATGGAGAGGATTGTCGTTATGCCGAGGCCCTCGGAGTGAACACACACAGACACACAATGTAGATATTAAAGAGTATTTCCAATGGAAGTATATCCACCTCCCACAAGTGAACCATATTTTGTACGGAGGTAAGATGAATTTTATTGCATCAATTTGCAAAGATTAATAATTTATTCTTTCACATAATCTTACATGTAAGAAAATGATGCAAAAGTCTTAAAAACACACCAGCAGAGTGGCAGTGTATTTTTATAAATAGAGGAGGGACAGACAGAAGGCGAGGGTGAGGGAGAGGGAGAGGGAGGGAGAGAAGTCTTGACCGCCATTTCACTGATTCACCCCCACAACAGAAACGTTCCTTGCACATAGATGCAGAGACTGAGATAAAACATGCATACACACACAAATGCAGGAATACATAAAACATGCACAGAGAGATGGATTCACACAGAAAGGGGCACGCAGAGGCATATATAGGGACAGAAATTGACAAACAGGCAAAGATATGCAGAAACATACTTGGACACACAAACACACGTTCAATCACAGAGTGAAACAGCATGGAAACAGATCTATTGGCCAATACAGTCGATGCTGACAATAACCCCAACCTAAACCAGTCCCATCTGCCTGTGCTAGGCCCATTTTTAAAAAAAACCTTATCTTCTTCTTTACTTAATGAAATGCCTTTTTAAAGTTGTCACTTTACCCACTACGATCACTTCCTTCGTAACTTCATCCGTACTTGATGGGTGGGAAGAAAATGCACCTCGTCGGTTCTGAATAGATTTACTGGACAGCTCTGTGGGACGATTGCTGGGCAGTTTCCAGTGTGTTTTTTTTGTTGGCATCAGTAGTCACAGTTGAGGTGCTGGAAGACTTGAGATTGCCTAACGTGGTGCCATTGTTAAACAAACGGTGAAGGAAAAGCCGGGGAACAATCGAACGGTGAGCCTGACAACAGTAGTAAGCAACCTGTTGGAGGAAATCCTGAGTGACACAATTTACATTTATTAGAAAGACAAGGACTGATCAGGGACAGGCAGCATGGTTTTCTGTGTAGAAAGTCATGTCTCACGAATTTTATTCATTATGTTTTGAAGATGTAACCAGGAAGATTGACAAGGCCAGACCAGAGGATATGAACGAAATAGACTTCAGGATGGCATTCTACAACATCTCACAGGGTGGCCTGGTTAGCAAGGTGAATTCTGATGGAGTGCATGTAGAAATAACCATTTGGATACTCAACTGGCTCGAAGGTAGAATACAGACGGTGAAGTACTTCACTGAAGTACACACTTAAAAGAATTAAATTGCCAGAAGTTACAAGGTACTTGTCTTAACTATAGGATGTTGAGTGCACGTGCATTGCCATCGAGATAAACTATTAACATCTTTAATAACCATGCCTTCTACAATTCTCATTTAATTCATTGATATAAAAGACAATCAAAAGTGGATCCAGCACTAATCCCTGTGGAACACAGCTAGTCACAAACCTCCACTCTAACATACCACCGTCCTTGACCACTCTCTGTCAGCTGCCAATAAGTACACATGTATGTACTTATTGTCATAAGAATGCAGAAGAATTGTAATGAGAAACGTCAGCCATGATCGGGCAGCAGACCCAATGGGCCAAATGACCGAAATCTGCCGCAAATTCTTACGCTCCATCATCTTACGTTTTCAGCCATGTATTTTTAAGTGAGCAGTGGAGACTGAGTTTGATGAATTCCTCACTGAACAGAGCTAATAACTGCATGGGATAAATTGGAAGGACTGAATGCTCTACGTCTGTTCCAATATGTCGTGTCCATAATTGTCGAAAGTGGAGGTGACTTGCTATGAGGTTAACACACTTTAATTTTGAGATCAGTACTCTCATTTGTCCTTTGTGTTGTGTGTCTTTTGTATTCTCATTCCCAAGGAACTGTGAAGACTAGGCAATTGAAACGCAGAATTCCTGTAGTGTTTAAACATGCCATTCGGCCCATCGACTCTCAAATGAGCATTCCACCCAGACTTACCTCCCTAAAATAGCCCGACAACTCTAAAATTCGCATGGCTAATCTAGCTAATCGATGCACACATGGATTCTAAGGATAATTTCCCATAGCCAACTCACCTAACCTGCACATCTTTGGACTGTGGGAACTACCCCTTGCAGGTACTGGAAGAATGCATACACTCAACGCAGGAATGGGATGCTGAGTTACAACCAGACCAGCCATGATCTTTCAAAATTGTACATCAGCTAGAGAGGCCAAATAGCCACTTGCTGTTCCGAATCCATATGTTGTTCGATCACTTAGATGCTGCATGTTGTTGCAGAGGTAGAGGAAAATTCTATTCAGACATTCAAGATCGTTTCACTGAAATGGAAAAAATCATTCTGTCCCTGCCCGGAGTTATAAAGGCACAGAATGAAGTACTCATTCCTTTGAGTACCTGACACAGCATGGATAATGCCAGACAACATTTCCAGGTTGCTGTTCAGGTTCAGGGTGCCCTGTCTACCTATCAGTAAATACAGAGTAGAACTAATTACTAATTTGAAGGTTGTAAAATGTGAGATCATCGATAAATTACAAACTAGATTAATGATATTGATGAAGGGGCTAAATGGATTGGATCTTCGTTTGCTCATACACCAGGAATGTCATTCCATAAAATGTCAATTGGATGCAGAGTGTCTTCTGTTGGATACGGGCAGGGGATGGTGTGATTAAACCTTTGGAAAATAAATCAGTACAACGGGGGAGATGCGAAGTTTGTGTTTGGGGAACGGATAGAACAACAGAAATTTATTCAAATAGAGAGAATTCAGAGTAATTTGCGTATCCTGGTGCAGGAATCGCATCATGTTAGACTGCAGATGCACCAAGTGTTTTGAATGCTAAATGGAATTACAGTGTTTCATGCAAGGGGTGCCAGGTATGATCATAAGCAGTTTTTTTTTAAATGCATCTGTACAGATCATTGATGCGACCACATCTGATGTGCTCTGTATAGTTACAATTCCCTGAAAAAAAAACACAATTCATTTTGAATCGTTTCTTAGATGTATCTCTTCACTCGTTCTTGGGATGAAGGCATGGTGTTATGAAGGATTAACAGTTTAGGCCTGAGAATGAGAGAAGATCGTGGTGATCATATAAGACTTTGAAACATGGCATACTTGATGAACATGATGAATATTTCCACTTGAATTGGTGAATGAAATCGTAGATGTAATATACCAGGAAGACATATTCATTTTAATACAGATCTGGTAAAAAAAGATACACATTTCAGTTTTAAATTACGCAGACACGTAAAAACACGCAGGCCCATTTGTTGCAAAAGAAATGGCTCTGTGACTGACAGCAGAAATGATGCACAACATAGATCAGGGAACGTAATAAAGCACCGTTCGGGCAATGTTCAAGGAGACCTCACATGGTCGAGTTTGGACTCGGATAAAATTATTTCGTGATTCAACTTAGACAGATAGAAAACATAACATTTTGAGAAGGAACATTTTGCTCCCTTTCCCTCTGCTTTCCTCCTAATAATTTGTGCGAGCTGAAAACTCCTCAGTCATCTGTACCACTCATGGAGGAATCCTGATGAGAATGTACTGGAATAACCCTACTGCCTGGAGCAAAGGCAATTAAGCCAATTCCAACAGTCCCAAGATGGGATCTCATTAACTGCAGCTTGTGTGAGCAGAATACTATCGGGGAGAAAATTACATTTGTGCATTTGCACGTTTATGTGTCATGCGCGTGTGTTGGTGAGTGTGCGTGTGTGAATATTAATGTACATGTTTGCAATAATAAAACTGCGTCTTTGCTTGGATTATTCTGTTTTGGTCAAAGCCTTCCCACTTTTATCAGATGTAAAACATCAGCCTGACTTGTTCCTAACACTGACCCTGACCAAGTCTGAGACCGATATGATTGAACATATCAAAAATCTGCTGACATATATATCCAATTATCAAATATTTTGACAACACAGTAACAGGCCCTTTGGCTGAAAAGGCTGCGCCGATCCACGTTCTCTCGCTCAAACCTTTGCCTATTGCCTAACGGTCTGCTTCCCTTTGCTCCCTGCCCATTGATGTATCTGTCTATGTATATGTTAACTGACGGTATGATGCAGAGCTCGACCACCTCTGCTGACAACGTGTTCCAAGCATCCACTATTCCCTGCATAAAGAGATTTCCACGCATATCTCCCTACGATCTTTCTCCCCTCACTTTGGAATCGTTACCCCTAGTAATTGATTCCCCCGCTTAGGGAAATAAAACTTTCCAATAACAGAATGTGAGGACATCAGAAACATGTGCAAGTCGTTCAACACCCCAAGCTTGATTTGACGTTCAATAAGATCATGGCTGATTTGCTCTTGGTCTCAAATCCTCTTCAATGCCCAATTCTTTACCGCTGTCAACTCTCTGTCATGTCAACATCCATTGACCTCCACTTTAAATATTTCAACTGAACTAGCTCTCCTAACTCTCTGGAATGGAGAATCCCTGGCATTCACTATTCTCTGCTTAAATACAACATTTCTGCTCCTATACAATGACCTATTGCTCTGAATGGAAAATATGAAAGCAAGAGATCAGGTAACATTGACTGGCGCTGATATCAAGCCACTGGTTCCACTGAGAATGTCGTCAGGGAACTAAACGACACTGGACATAATGGAAATCAGATTAAACTCCCCAGCAGTTACTTTTAATGCTAGATAAAATGAGATAAATTTTGTTTGTCGATGTCTTTTCTGACAGCCCGGGGCATCTCTGCTTGATATATTGAGGGTAGCTAGCACGGCACAGACATCTTCACGTGCTTCATCAAAGTCTTTCTCCCCGTTATAAGATCAGAAGTGCAGCTGATCACTGAAGGTCACATAATGTTCAGAACAATGTGTTACCCCGTAGTTCCTGAAGCACTCTGTATCCACGTGCAGTACGACCTTTGTAATATTCAAGCTTGTGTAAAATAGTCCACATAACTTTCATGTAACCGTACTGCTAGACACAGAACAATTTCACAGTTAAAAGAAGAGTTCACCCAACATCTCACCCTGGCTTCACAGAATTATGAGGAAGCCATTCAGCCCATTTAAACGATTGATCAAGAAGGGGCATAGCCCATTCAGTGTCTCCAGCTTTTTACACAGCAAGAAAAGGTGTCAAGTGTTATGTACCGGACCAGGACTCCTCATAAATACTTTAAGACGGTACCCTAGATTCGAATGCTTTCTATTTCAAAAGGTATTATCGTGCCTGATCCAGACGCAATGTGACTGGTCAACGTGGCCGGTATGTAGCTAAACACAGTTTAACTCAACGCTATTTTAAAAATACAACCGAATACGAGGAATTTAGAATAACTTCATTGCAAAATCTAACGCAATACGAGATACAGTTACTATTACTAGCTAACATTTCCAGCATAGGAATATCGCATAAACACCCTTTTGCAAAATGGAAAATTCAGGCACAGATGCTCACATACCGTTCTCTAATCCGGAATGAATGACATTCAAGAGAAAATCAAGACAGAGGTGCAGCCAGGAGGCATTCACTGAAGTTTCCAACTCTGTTGAGAAACCAATAGCTTCTGATATAACTGAAATCCTAAACTGTGAGAGCTGGCCACAATCATTCAAGCGGCATTAAAATAAACCCAAAGCCTCCCTAACTATTTACTCATGTAGTCTTAACGATCTAGCTTAGTAATTCTCGTTAAATCTCTCTCTCTTAAAGGAAACGAGGACAAGATAACATCTAAAAACGACAGTATTTTCACACTAGTCAGCACATCGAGTTGTTAAATAGAAACCTGGGTAGCCCAATCAGGCTCTTGAACCTGTCCAGGTCGATGAGGAAGATGTCAATCATTTCCTTGAGTCAATTACAAAGTGACAGGGCGGCGCCATTCTTCCCCTTGAATCACTTGACAGGGACAGAATAGGGTAATTGATGTCCCAACATGACCAGAAAATGGAGCACAGGCTGCACAAACAGACTGGTCCACACTGTTGCTCTTACTGCCAGTGCTCATGGTACACACGTGGAATATTAACATAGTTATCGAACAGTGAGGAGGGAAGCCAAATGATTTGTGAGGTGGGAAGCCAAATCAGAAAGAGGCATCTTCAAACTCTGTGAAGACAGCAAGGTGTTGTCTGTGAAAGTCAGAAGCTGGTGGGAATGGGTAACTCTTTGAGAGTGAAGGTATTGTGAATGCTTTTCAGGGATTCTGAACATGACGTTCGGTACAGATTCATACACGACTGCACGTTAATAAAGGAAGAGTTCATTCAGAGCCTGTATCGCTTTCTCAATCGATGCCGGGATCTACAGGGGCATATACACTTTCTTGAATGCCATATCAGATTAATGAAGACTCACTGACTTAAAATAATGCTGCTCTTGTTCAGGTTGATCTTGACTAGTGTACGTCATCTGCAGTATAACCTATGTGCTTTGCTCTGTCCAAGATTTCTTTCGCCCTATTACCTGTATGTCCTTTCTTGCTGTGATCTGCCTGTACTACTAAGCTTTTCACTACGGTTAGATGTACGAGACTTTAAATCATATCATTCCTTCCTGGGTAAAGTATGGAATTTCTCATCCTATTAATGTTTCTTTGGGAAACGAGTGATCACCACCAACCCTCAAGTTTCAACACAATCATTTCTTATTCTCTCACAACACTACACACTTAACACTCTGCTTCTTCAATCTCTCCTCATGGTACCGCAATTTGCATCTGTGGTCAGGGGATCATTCCTTATGAAGAACACCAAATCAGTACACGGTACCCCATATACACTCTCAGCACTTTCAGGAAGATGACTTTACTTATTCACTTGATCAACTCAATGAAAGGTAACATGCCATTCCATGGCTCCATTTCTTCAAATTAAGTGCGTACTATTTTGGTGACTCATGGTCAAGGACATTTAGGTCCTTTTTGATAACAGATCTTGGATTCCAACCTCACAATAATTAATCAATATTAAATGAGTTGCAAGTTCTTTGTTTCTCACATCCAAATTGCTGTGCTTCAAACTCTAATGCATGTCATTTGTGGACTGGTTTTGCTCAGTTGGTTGGATCGTTAGTTTACAGAGCGGCATGACGCCAACAGCGCGGTTTTATTCTCACCACCAGTTTTAGGCTATCATGAAGGATATTCCTTCTCAAACTCTTCGCTTGCTTGATGTCTGGTGGACTTCAGGTTAAATCACCAGCAGTCGTTCATCTCTCGGAGAAGAGACTACCCTATGGTCTGGTAATACTATGGCGACACAACATCATGACGGAACCCATGCACAATTGCCTTCTGTCCAGAAGCATGTGCTACAATCTACATTGTCTCGACTAACCAATTCTCAATTCATGTAGTGTATCTTCTCCCACTACTCTACCCATGGACTCTAACTCCCTTCTCTCACCGGCCAGCATCCATATCAAAAGTATACTGTAAATTCAAAGGCACTGTTCGGACTGTTTTTCATATGTGGAGGTCTCACCTAAGACAAAATCTAAAGATTTCTCACTTTTGATTTCCATTCCCTAAATCTAAGCTGATTCTGCCAAGTCAAATCATGATTCTCCAAGTATCTAGTTATGAAATATATAATAAAATATTCTAATGCTTTCCTCAGATCCCACTCCGGATTTAAACATTTTGAGTAATAGCCATATTCCGTCTGCAAGAAACCGAATATACAAATTCTAAATAATTTTAGAGTGTAATCAATAAATCGTTCCTGTATTTACAAATTTAAAAGACATTTGGAGAAGTACATGAATGGGGAAGGTTTGGTAGGATATGTGTCAATTGCAGGCAGGTGCGGCAAGGTCAGTTGAGGTTTCTGGTCAACATGGATTGGTTGGACGAAATGTTTATTTCCTGTCGTGTTACGGTGCAGCGATTTACCAAATTTCAATTCAGTTAGTTTTATGATAAATTTCTCCTTATATTTCAACTCTCTGCACTTTCTTATTTTGGCCAGTTACTCTGCCCCGTAATTTTGTGTAGGATTTTTTGTGTCGTCCTCAGCGGGGACAGAACTAATGCATTCCCCCCAACTGGAGGTGGGAGTGGGGTAAGTGGTTTGTGGTAGGAAGTATACATCTGAGCACTGCACTTGGGAGATATTCGCTATGGCATCCACTCATATTCGGATAGTTCTAGAACCCAAACAGTTCAATGAAGCTGTCACTTCATGGTCACTGACAATACAGTCCTTTCCGAGTGTGAGACACAAATCTGTGACCACCTCATTTTAGAATGCTTGCACCTGCCATAAGTCCAGGTCAGGACAAAATATTTAGAACTGGAAGGGTAGCAAGGAGAGAAATTAGAACAGAAAGGTGTAGATGATACTTTATTCTGAAACAGCATTAAGGCAGAAGTGAAGATTGGGGATATTGTGAAGGTGGCAGTGAATAGGTTCGGCGATCGAGGAAAAATTGAAATGCATATCAGGTAAGGAAAAAATAGGGCCAGTCGTGGCCATAAACGCTTTTGTTCCTCCTCCGGTGTTTCTAAGTGAAACGTACAATATCCATGTAATATGAATAGAGTTTGTGATTGAAAATAAAGATAATAATTTGCATCTTTGCCAAATGCGGGTAACAGAAATAGCGATGATGTTCATTATGGTTTAAATTAATTTATATATATATATATGTGTGTGTGTGTATATATATATAGTGATTGGCTCACCATGAACATCAATAATAGCGAGGATGGGATCGTTACCTTTCTGAATAACCATCAGTACACATTCTATCCGCGATATCAACGATATCCAATCATGAGAAAGCCAGTAAAGACTATAGAATAAACCCATGCCGAATGTCATAACAGTCCAATTCATTATTCTCAGACTCTGGTCGATTGTTGGATTGCTCTGGGATTCTTATTCAATGTTTTAACGTTCTACTATAATATTCTCAGGTCGTGATCCATTGTTGGAACATTGCTATTTATTTTTCTTAGATTCTGATGTATTTTTGAACATGCCAATGTGATGTTCTCAGATTATGATCGATTGTTGGAACATTTTAATCTGAATTTCTCAGATTCTGACCTGTCCCTCTCTCTGAAGCTGCTGATCACAACCGTTTTGAGGAAGACGTTGCCGTGGATCCAGTTGGATAACACATTAAAATAAGCCCCTTATTACTGACGTGCTGGAGCCCATATTGGACTGAGGTGGACAAGGTTAAAAATCACTCGACACCAGGATATAGTCCAATAGGCTTATTTGAAAGCACTCGCTTTCAAAGCGTAGCTTCTTCATCAGGCTTTGTGAAGCATGACCATAAAGCACAAATGTATAGCAAAAGATTAGAGCGTCATGCAGCTGAAATTATGCAATGAACGAATCTAGAATTTTACATCTTTTGTCTGTTGCAATGGACTTGCTGGTTCCCGTTCTTTAATATGTAGTAATAGAACTTCACTATAGTCACATTCTCAAGATAACTTAAGATTTACTAACAGAATGGGACTCACCTCTTGACATCCTAAAGGCTGTCCATCATCTACAAGACACAATTCAGGAGTTTAATGTAATAATTTCCATTTGTCTGGTTGGATGCCGGTCCAACAAACTCAAGAATCTTAACACCACTAGGATAAACAACTCCCTTGATAGCCACCACATCGACAAATATTGAATCCCTCAATCACCGATAGTCAGTAACAGCAATGTGCATTATACACAACATGCACTGCAGAAATTCATCAGTGCAGCACCTTCCAAAGCAATCACCACTTCCGTCTAGAAGGATAGGGGCAGCATGCACTTGGGAAAACCATAACCCGCAAGTTCCCCTCGAAGCCATTCACCATAGTGACTTGGAAATATACCGCCATTCCTTCACAGTCTTTAGGACAAAATCATGGACTTTCATGTCGACCGGAATTGTGAGTCAACCCACAGCATATGGACAACACAGATTCAGTAAGGCTGCTCACCACCACCTTCTCAAGGGCAAGTTGGGACGGGCTATCAGTGCAGGCCCACCAGCGACACCCAAGTCCAACAAATGAATAAGAAAATAACACAGACAAGGACATATGTGACAAACTAACTATTGCTTAAACCTTGTAGTTATGATGTGGGGAACAATGTGTGACTAAATAGACTAAAAATTGTATTGAAACTTCGACCGTGCACCTTCGTAGTCGATATACACCACTAAAGAAAGCTGGATGTTTGAAAAGCTAGCGGATTCATACCTCATTTCTCCACAACACAATGTACACCTTCCAGGTGAAGCAGCATTTCACGTGTACTCTCCCAATTTAGTCTCCGATCATAGTTGCTCACAATGCAGTCTCCTTTATATTGCCGAGACCAAACAGAGACTGCTTCCTGTAAAAATTATTTTCCGTTTGTAGCAATAACCCTATCCATCTCATTGATTCCCGTTTCAATAACACATTTTGCTTCATGCTAACATTTTGCTCTTGTGCTGCTGTAATGTTTCAATGAAGCACAACCCAAACTCGAGTAATACATCACTTTCTACACTTGGTGCATTACTGCCTGCAGGAATAAATATTAAATTCCATTACTTCACAGTCTGACACAATGATGGCTATTCTTTTTTTTTCCAAGTATTCTCTTTCCTGATTTTCTGTGCACTTACCTTGCTTGTGTCTTGTTCATATTGAACACAATATATGGAACCTACATGCCCCAATTCAGTCCTTAATTTACACCCATTTTAAGTCTGTTTCTCTTTCACCCGCAACTAAAAACCCATTTTCTATTGTACTGCAGCTCCACTCCTGATGTTTGACATCACACCTCCTCCAAAGGGATGGAAATGCCCATTTTTCAATTCCGCATCAGTTCTGAAGAGGGGTCAAACAGGCGTTGAAATATTACCTCGGAGCAGTTTGATACAATTGAGTGTCTTGCTTTGTCGTTTCCGAGACTGTTGCCGAGTTTACCATACGTCTGTGCGTCTGGAGTCACATTTCAGGCAAAACTAGGAAAGCACGAGTGATTTATTTCCTGAAAGTGCATTAATGAAATTATTTGGTATTTAAAATCGATGTTGGCATCAAGGTCACTATTACTGACACCAAAATTTAAACATAGAATCTTTATTCAATGCGTTTTGTGAATACCACCAGTTGCCAGACATTATACAGATCAGTGACACTTCCACAACAGCACCAGCTCCACATTGGAGCCGAACGTAAACAGCACTGAGAAGGTTATTTCTGTGCTGCTTGCCAGCTATGTCAAAAAGAACTCCCACCAATTTATTATCGTGATGAGTCTGAGGGGTAGCAATTTTTTAGATTGTAATTATTACCCTGTTTAAAAAATGGACAGAATTCAGCAATTTTTTTGTTACCAGGGAGATGTCAGAATTGAAGCTGGAATGAAACAGCTTCCCCAGAGACACTGCTTGTTGTGCAGCACAAGGTTTCTTACCTATTGCAGGAATTGTGTCAGAACCAATTGCCTTAGTCATATATATTGTGTTCAGCTGTTTCTTCATGTCACGGGAAGGGAATTGAATTGGTTGAACATTGGCATCTGTAATTTCGTGGGCATCATGAGGAGGGTGAGATGAATGATCCATTCAACATTTATAGCTGGTGATGTTATAGATACTACATCTTTGTCTTTGACATTGAGGTGCAGGGGTGTTCCATTATTTTGGTTAGGGATATTTGTGAAGCCCTCTCCTCCAGTGAGTTGTTGAATACTCCATCACTATTTACGACTGAATGGTCAGGACTGCAGGTCTTAGAACTGATCTGTTGATCTTGTGATCAGTTTGCCTTCTCTGTCAGATGATAGCTGCTGTTTGGAATGTGAGCAGTCGAATTCAGTAGCTTTAGCGGATTGTCATCAGGTTTAGGTATACATGTTTCTGACCCTTGTGTGTTCACCTACGCTTGTCACTGAACCACAGCTTGGCTTGATGCGAATGATACACTGAGGGATTATCCCGGGCAAGAAGTTACAGATTGTGATTGAATACAGTTCTGCTTCTGTTGCAGCTGTCGCCGATAGCACTACATGAATCCCTAATTTGATCTGTAATACAAATCTGCTGTCTGACCTTAAATTCACACCGAGACCCATTCACCGATCAGCTCTGTACTCAGTGACTGACTCTGGTTTCTGACGTGGTAACGCGTCCATTTGAATATTCCCATTTTTCTGAGGGTGTCCCAGTGGTGCCCGCAAACAAACAGGACAGAAGAACATGCAACAACTACGCTATCGGAAAAGGGAACTGGAAATACAGTCCTATCGATCTTGCAGAGATATCATGTCTCACATTCTGAGAGCTTGTGAGAACATTTACGGAGCTTCCCCATAGACTGCCCGGCAACACCATGACAGGAGGAGATCGTTCAAAACATTTAAGCTTCGTCGTTCTATTTCATGGCCGAACGTCACCTTAATGCATTGTTTCCACACACTACTCATATCCATGAAAGTGATTGACGATCAGAACTGTAAAGTCGTCCCTTCGGGCAATCGATTTTTCTTACTATTTCAATATAATGATGGCTGATCCATTATTCCAACAATATACTCCTTCTCTTTCCCCTCCCTTTAGTGTCGAGAAAACCTTATTTACATTCAGTGCCTTGGTTTCCAAAGACTTACGTGGTTGAGAATTCCCGAGTTTGACCAGTTGTAGAGTGCAGAAATTTGCCCTAATTTCAGTGCAGAGTGGTCTGCCTGTACCTTATACTGTGGTTCCGTGTTTAGACGTCCCAGCGCAGAGAAATTGTCATGACTTCTTCCTTTCTGTCTCACGCTGTCAGTGTTTTGTATATTTCACTGTGATCTCCATTTGTTTTCCTTAGGCTCATGATACACCAGCCCAGTTGATCCAAACTCCTCTCCCGCATCAAGCCTTCTACCACCACCACCATCTGACTCCTGTCACGAAATTGAGTTTGGATTCAACCTGTCAAGCCACTAATGGGTACTATCAGTTGGTTGGTTATTCTGTTGCACTTGATATGACTGTAGATTATCTGGGAAATTTCCCTCATCTTGCCTGCCGACAGGTTTCCATGCCTATCTCTTATCGTATCATTATTTGCTTTCATTGTGGAGTAGAGAGCGAGAGAAACATTCTGTTTATTTCCACCCTGTTATACGTGAAAAGAATTTTCGACATTTCATTGTGATCAAATCCTATTCTTTCACACTCGATAGAACACAAGACGCATTTCTTCATCAGACAATCTTGCTATCTTGGGGGACTGATCTGGAGAAATTCCATTGCACTTGCTCTGTGATTAGTCTTTTCTTTCTTAGACAGGGACACCAACATTGTAAATAATACTCCAGGTACAGACTCACCAATACTCTGTGCAACTTCTTCACCATGTCGTTACATCTTTTGCCGATTCCCTTATGCAAAGACCAACCTCTCTTTAACTTTATACTCGCAGTTATTCTTAGAAATACCTCATTAATTTCATTGACGATCTCACTTTGTGAGTTGTTGTAGAATGCCTTCTGCAAATCCAAACATAACAGTTCCACTCGTTCTCCATTTTGCATGTTGCAATAAACAAATTCAAAGAATTCTGAAGTGTGTCAAGCATGATTTAGAAATACATACGGATTCCCTCCAATGCCGCTGTCAATTTCTAAGGCTTCCAGAGTTTGCAAGATGTAGAACAAACAAAATCAACAACGCAGTCATTGACAGTGCAATTAACATGTCTGTGGCTGTTGTTTTTTTTTCAGACATTTTGATATGAAGTGTATCTGGTTCATCAGATTCACCAATGTTCAATCCAGCGACATTTTCAAGTACTAGCTTGTGATTGATATGAATTCACTTTATGTCTTTTGTTTCAGAAGTCCTCTTGGTATTTATCAGATGCAAAGTATGTAAGTGGTTAGTTTCTGTACTAGTTACCTGTTCTTCACAATAAATTCTCCTGGCCCCATTACCATCTTCCATGATTGTATTTGATATAATTTTGTTTTCTCTGAAGCATATTTCGTAGATTTGCGTATTCTTTATGCTTCCTTTTCGTTTGTAATCATGGTCCCTTTCGATTTACTTAAATTTTAATGGCCCTCCTTTTCTGCATCGTAAGTTGCTCAGAATTCCCAGGTTTCCCCATTGTTGATAATCCTACTGAATCCCCCACCTTGATTTCATGCAATGTAACATTTCATATGTTAAACACGATTGTATTAGCTTCCTTTCGCTGGTGTTCACACCTTCGAGAAATATAAACGTTTTTCAGGCTTTGCATTATTTCTAGAAATAACAATCGTTGCTGGTCAACTACTAAACGTTATGTTGTAGTTTCCCAAAACATTGTAAGCACCTTGATTATCTCGCCACCAAGCTTCCTTGATGTTTGACCGCAATGTTCAATAATCCTATGATGTATGCAGATACCATGTTGTCACCATGTCTCAAAACATGCTGCAGAGCAAAATAATTGGTTAGATGCTCTGACCACACCATCACCAAATCTGAAATAATCTATTGTCTACTTCTGCTCACTACATGCTCTTTACCTTAATTCATGCACAGTTATGCAATTTATATTTTCATAGCATAAGCAGTCACTTAGTTAAGACAGGTTAATTGCAAGTTGAGATCATCAATTATTCTTGCAGGACTCATGATACTTTCATATCCGATTTTCAGACGATAAGATGTACATAATTTGAACAAAATGTTTTGGTTTAGATATGCAACACATCAACGCTTGCATCTCCTTGCTATTTGCAAGTTCCCAGATTCGGTGTAATTGGAAGAACGTGGTCTGTGGTGTTACTATTGGTAGATTTGGAGAAGACATTCGTTGAGGCTCACCTCGATGCAGAGAAGATCTAATGAATTATCAACTAATGAAGGACAAGCAACAATATCCGTCCATGCTCTACCTGTATAAGCGACGCCATATTCTCTCTGGTCGCCAACAGTCACTGTTTATCGACTTTAGCACCTATCCAATATCAATTCTCCGAATGGCGTTCATACTGTACCACGCTCAAACCTATTACTACTCAATGCAACATGTTTCTTCCCTCAATCTTATTCTCGCCTCGACTGTATACCCACCCTAATAACACTGCATAGATTCAACACAGTGGATTGAACTAATCCCACCAACACCTGCACCAACACTAAAAACAGAGTCAACAACTTCCACCCTAACTTTCTCCTTCCTTTTCTCCAGGAGGACCAACCTGTTATAGGACAGGAAGTTCCAAGCCGGGTGGTGGAGTGGCCAATGTACGTTCCCTCCCCACCGTTCCCTACCATGCAATGAGGACGCTGGCACGAGCTGGAGAGACTGGGACGATAAGTGCAGAGATTCTGAAACAATCACCTCCCACCAAGCGAGTAAGGTACAATGTCCAGATAAGGACAATTCTCACTTCAAACTCACTGTCAGTTTTGACATCTGTTCTCTCAATCCCCAAAACAAGATACCTCACTGCACAGATATACAGACACAGAAATCACAGAAACATCGGTAAACACGCCAAGATGCTCACGCACACACGTCGAGGCACACACACACGTCAAGGACACAGATATCTACTGTCACATACAAATCGCAACAAACCCAGATGAAAATCACACAGATTGATACAGAGACAGACAGATGTAGACACAACAAACCACTAGGATAAGCACACATACAGACACACAGAGACACAAACAAAAGCGTCCTTAAGACAGAGCTTTATAAGTTCGTCACTAATAAAGGCAGGAGAAACATTTTTAGAAACGTAAAAATTATTGAATGGCATATCGGTCTCGATGAGCTGAAAGTCGCACTTCTGCTCTTTTTCTGCGATTTTATGCCCTGATGGTGTTTGCTTTTCTCTTCATGACGCAGCAGTTGAGGATGAGTTCGTTATGTAATTAATTGGAAAGAGTCGGTTGTTTGTTATTACACGGGGTAAATGCTTACGTTAAAACTGGCCACAAAGAAAAGACTTATCCCATGCAGTAATCTGCGAAAATTCGTAAACTCAGAAGTAGTTAAAGTAAAACTTAGCTACTTTATTTCGTAATGTAAAAAAACACATACTCAATGAACAACTATTTACAACTCCCCGCACTAACATATCGTTTACTTTCCATTTTATAGTGCCAGTTCGATAAAATTCCCAACTAAGATTTACAGAAAAATCCAAATCTTAATATCAGCCAGCAATCGAATAAACTCTTTATCTTCTTTGGTACATTTCTCTCCTGGTTAGTGTTGAGGGTTTTCTGTGTGCAAACTCCTTCTCTAGACCTTTCAGAGAATTCTGAATATCATTCTACATCTGTTGGTCGGGTGGCAGTTTTCCTCCTAACTGTTCATTTCTCCAAGATCTTATACCCCAAAGCATCAGATTGTATAATTGGCGTTTAAGATTGTCAACATTCTCAGTTCAAGCATGAATGGAATTTGATTGATTTTCTGGATAAAACGTAAACGTTTTGGCTTAATTCGATTTGGTTTGTCGTTTCAGGCAATCAGCAGACCAGTAGCTGGAGCACGTTACATTATGTTTTCTTGAGAACACTTGGTGCTATCATTGCTAGCTTTTAGCCTCTTCAAGGTACAGTACACCCACATCCTAATAACACCTCCCACGTAAGAGAGAAATGACCATCATAATGAAAAGTTTGCTCATTTTTCTCTACTGTTTTAAACTCTAACATACAGATAACTCTAATACAAGTTCACTTTAACCTCTTCCCATACATCTGTACGTGTGTGTCTGTGGGTGTGCTGTGCATGCATATATAATGTATGAAACATTAAATAAAGACAAATCTCATCCAAACTCTGCCAACAATGTTCACGAAAAGGTGTCTGCGTGTATATTCTTCCCACCCACAACATGCATGATTTTTAAGTCAGAAAATTGCAACATAAGCCTCCACCGAAATAATGTCATATTGCTATCTACCAAGCATTTGACGAATGTAAGCAGATTGTGATCCATGTGTACAACCGCCTCCAACACGTTGTTCGTGGCGTACACATTAAGATGTTGTAAGGCAAGTACCAAACCCAATAGTTCTTTTTCGATCGTGGAGTATTTCCTCTGGCGGATGTTGCGTTTCTTCGAAAAGTCACCAACGAGCAGCTCAAACTCATCCTCATCTTCCATGACAAGTACAGTTCCAAGTCAAATGTCACGAACATCGATGACGACTTAAAACGTTTTGACAAGTTCGGTGTAGCTAATGCTGATTTGTGGTTAATATTGATATCCTCCTGACATGGTTCTGTCTACCGAAGCGTTGTGTTCTTCTTCAGCAAATCGGTTGACGGTGCCTGTGAAATTTGGAACAAACTTTCGATAGAATCCGCTGAGTCCAAAGAATCGAAACACCTTTTTTCCTTCGAGGTTGGTCATGGGAATTCATCGAAGGCCTTCATATTTGCATGCCATGGGATTAGCCTTCCATAACCGATATTATGTCCCAAGATCATCATCTCTGCTTTCGCGAATTCTGTTTTATTTAAGATTATCACCGGTTTTGCTTCTCGTAATTGTTCAAAGAACTCTGCTAACTGCAACATGTTATCATTCCAGGAAATACATTACTGCAGAATCCAACTGGACTGGACAGTGTATTAACGCAGTCACAATTCTTTTCATGAGCCTTTGGAACGTGGCGGGTGTGTTCTTTATTGCAAAGGTCAACACTTTGACATAGCTCATATGGGCTTACAAAGGTGGAAGTTGAAAATGTGTTGCTGGAAACGTGCAGCAGGTCAGGTAGCATCCAGGGAGCAGGAGAATCGACGTTTCGGGCATGAGCCCTTCTTCAGGAAAGGACTTCTCCTTGGATGCTGCCTGACCTGCTGCGCTTTTCCAGCAACACATTTTCAACTCTGATCTCCAGCATCTGCAGTCCTCACTTTTTCCTTACAAAGGTGGATATATATTTTACCAACTCTGATAAAGTTACCTGCCAGTAACCACGCATTAATCCAACTTGGTGATGTAACTGGCTTGTCCGACTTTCTCCAGTCCTCTAATCTAGGAATTGGATATGAGTCTCATTTTGGAATGGCGTTGACCTTCAGATAATCTACGCAAAATCGTTGAGACCTGTCAGATTTGGGAACTAAGACGATCGGCGAACTCCACTCAGTCTGGCTTTGGTCGATGATACACATGGCCTCCACCTCCATCTAGACCTGTTTGGCTTTGAAAGAATCAAGTTGATAGGGGTGTTGTGTTATTGGAAAGTATTCCCTACATCTACTTCATGTACAATAGTACTTGTCCTCCCCGTCTGATTCTTACATATGTACTTATACTGCAGTTACTGTTTTTCCACTGCGTTCCATGCTCCTGAGATATATAGCTGCTAAACTATCACAAGAACATTTTTAACCGGTTTTGAGGCACATCAATATCCACATCAAAGGATTTGATTCCTCATTTTGTGGTGCAGTCACGAACACCTCCTTCTCCAATTCTTTCTCTTTAGTATAATGCAGCTTGAACATGTTCGCATGTCATACTCGATATCTTTTTTTTATATCTGGAATCATTACTAAATAGTTCACCTGACTCAACTTTTTATCCTTTTGAGAGGGACCAATAAACCTCGCTTTGAAGAGTTCTCACACCACTGATATCAGTACTAACAAGTTATCCCCTTGGATAAATGTCTGAGTCGCAAGACTTTTTTCTGCCACCTGCTTCATTCTATGTTGTGACCCATATAGTTGCTGTTCAGCTAACTCACTTACTTTATTTGACCTCTCCCACGTATAAAATGCATAATCTAAGTGTGAGAACTCCAACTTTAGTTCCGTAAATTATTCAATTCATTTCAAAGGGTCTCTCGCTACATGTCAAAATAGTTAATTAAAGGGAGTGAACTGAGTACATTTATTTGGAGCATTTCTGATGGCAAACAATACGAGTTAGATACCTTTATCCCAATCTTGCGGGCAATCCTGACAATATGTTCACAACATGGTGTTCAATGTCTGATGCCACCTTTATCAAGCTCGTTGGAATTCAAGATGATACACACAGGCTTTAAAGTACTGTATACCAAAGGTTTCCATAATCTTCTCACACATCCCAGCAGTAAAAATTGACCCTTGTTCCGACTGTGTAGCTAATACTATCTGAAGAAAGCTACTAACTCTCCAATTACCAGATTTGATTTGACATTCCACAATGGAATTGCCTCTGGAAATCTGGTCCATTATGATCAATGAATAATCGTTCCCACTTTTAGTTCTCGGGGGGTGGGAAGGGGCGACGGATCCAATCAATTGCACCTCACGTGAAAGATTTTCCTAGGCTGGAATTGGCAACAAAGTTGTTGGTTTTGTAATCGCCTGTGGCTTACCTACCATTTGGAATTTATGACACCTACGGCAAAAGTTATCCACATCCCTCTGCATTCCAGGCCAAAAAAAAACGTTTTTGCACCTTAGCCAGATGCTTCCATACCCCTAGCTGACCTCGAACTAGTAGAGCATGTGCTACCCATTACTGTCCTGTTTGTATTATACCAGCAGCATAATCTGGTGCACTTCGGCCTATTTCTCATCTGCACTAACATGCCTTGGTCTACATTTCTTGGCCTTAGGATTCCAACTTTCGTAAAATAACCCTCCGGAATTTACAATGCCTCCTTTTCAGGGTAGGGAGCTACATATATATTTCTTTAACCGTCTTGTCTTGTTGTTACAAGTCTCTTCACCTGTCAGGACTAAATACTTCTGTTTGGCCCTCTGCCTGTTCAGGTTGTATCCTGCACCAGTACATAAAACAGTTTTCGCTAACTGAACCTCAACACTGTCATCTTTATCTTAACTTTTCACTTTGTGCTGTGACTTATAATAGTGTGATCTCGTCAGCACGAATCCTGGGAAATTACCAGGATATTTTTGTTTTGACTCCTCAGTTTCTTGATCTTCCTTGGTCTTCTCTTCAACAAAGGGCGTCACTGCCACCTTGAAATCTGCCAAATCATACCCAAGAACAAACTGACTTGCTGGCACTGACAGTCTATTAATCACTTCCACTGTAACTCCCCCAATCTTAAGTTGTCACTCCAACATTATCTACACAGGCAGGGAAAGGCTACATTTGTGTCCATCTATCCCACAAATGTCCAAACTCTCAGGTAATAGATCAGAAAGAGCTAATAGATCAGAAAGAGGTATCACTCAAAATTAAAACCTTTTGTTCTTCTCCCCCTGTTCATTAGGAGTCAGCATTAACCACAGAAACGAATTCTTTGTAGAGGTCAGACATTAACTCCATACCCAACCTCTGCCTGGGTTGTGCACTCTCCTGCAGCTCCTCAGCTGTTCTTGCGCTGCCCTCTGCTATCTTTACTAATGCCACTGGCTTCGCTTTTTTTCCACATATTTTCCCACCGTGCCTTTCTTTAACAACCAGCAATATGTCTTTACGTGCCTACTGGCAGTGAAAACACGTTTTCACAGTGCCCTTCTGAAACCATCAGCACTGTAAATGTCCGTGACCCACTGCATTACATTGAAAACACCTGAGTTCTTTTACCTCCTGTCCACTCTCTTGGGTTCATTTTACATGTGGTAAGTTCTTACCAGTGCTCTCTACTCTTGGTTTACTAGTGTAGGATCTCTCCTTCTAGCATATATCCCTTCCTGGAGGAGATTCTGCCTGGAAGCTTATCGTAAGCACCAACATGTACTAATCTGCTAATTCTACTGCCCTTCACAAACCCTGAGTTTTTCTGTTCCTGCATGTGTACTCTTACATTTTCTGGAAGTGAGTTGTTAAACTTCTACTGCGGAATAATCTCTCTTAGAGCCTCATATGTCCTATTTTCAAAGCACATACACACATCGATCAATATTGATTTGTTTAATCATTTCGAACTGAACGTAAATCTGACCTGGTTCCTTCTTTGTGTTTCTGAACCACTGTTACGCAGGAAGTGAAGTAGCCGGCACAGTGCATAGCACTGTTAAACAGGAACAGTTGGAGTCAAATCAGGCCCTGGAAAATCTTCCATGGAACCAGCATGAAGGCTATTCAGCCTTTCGAGACTCATATAGGTGAACAGGAGGATGTCATTGAGGCTCCAACATGATAAACTAATGGAGCAGAGACTGTTCCGCCTTGTTCCTCGTGTCTTCATTGCGTGTGGGACGTGTTAAGTGAACGGAAGTGAGGAAGATAGCTAAACGCTTTCTGCAATGTCTCAGAGACTTCCATATCTGAGAAGACAGATGCGGGTTCTCTTTGGATGTCAGAAGCTGGTAGGAGTAGTTAATTGTTTTATAATGAAAGTATTGTGACTCCTGTCGGAATTGTGGACAACATGATATTCAGTGCAGTGTGACACACCAACTGCACCGTATTCAAGTGGGGAGAGTTTATTCAAAGCCTTGATCTCTCTCTCTCTCTTTCAATCGACTTGGAGAAAGTCGATGAGGTGGGGAAAATATCCTCAGAGGCACTCCATCCACCCAGAATCATTAAGCCTAGTAAAACAAAAGCCATGGTATTTATCTCTTTATCGATGTCTGTTTAAAACATCACGACTGATTGTACACCATCCTCAAGTTTCAAAACAATCACTTCTTATTGTCTCAAAGCGTTCCAGATTATCTTCAGTCACTCCTCATGAGTCCCAGGGATTTGTCTGGCGAAACTCTATTGCACTCTCTCGATGGCAGGGAGAACATTCATTATAAATGAGAGCACGTCTGTTCTCAATGCCCCAATTATGGGCGGCAAAGTGGGAATCGCTGATGCCTCACAACGTCAGAGACCTGGGTTCAATTCCCTCCTCAGGCAACTGTCTGTGTGGAGGTTGCACATTCACTCTGTGACTGCGTAGGTGTGCTCCAGGTTCCTCCCACAGTCCAACAATGCGCAGGCTATGTGAATTGGCCATGCTAAATTGCCTGTAGTGTTAGGTCAATGGGTCGGTTTAGGGGAATGGATCTGTGTGGGTTGCTCTTCGGAGGGTGGGTGTGAACCTTTTGGGCTGAAGGGCCTGTTTCCACGCTGTAAGTAATCTAATCTAATCTGAAAAAAAGTACTGCCTCAATAATACGGTCACTTTTCCGTCTCTGTTTCTGCCTTATGGTGGAAAAAGCCATTCCTTCTCTTTGCAATGCGACTGACATGGAATTAAATCGTTGCATAAATCAATATGTCAGCATCAGTAAAGCCAGCAACCGAGGTGCCTATGGAGATAAGTATCACTCTCGTCACAGATTTAATCGGAAACAATACATTTGAATCAGGGAATGGCCACCTTCCTGAATGGAACAGAGCTGATGGAATTTGGGAAACAGTAAGAGGAAGTGGGCTGCCTTTCCGTTTGTTCTTTTCTCACGGGGGGTCATCAGCCTTGGTCAGGTCAACATGTGATGCAAATCGTGAACTGAATGTCTTGTTCAGCTGTTCCACAGGACAGTAAAGAATGAAACTCGTTGCTCTTGGTTTTCAGTCACACGGAGACCTGACCAATTGCCTTCTCTCAGGACATGAGGCAAGCAAATGGGCTTTTGATGACAAATGATGCCATTTTGTGTTAAATTCCACCAATTTCTTCCACGATGTGAAAGCAACTTATTATTCTCTGACTCTTGATTATGACTCAATCACTTGAGCATCATGCACTGTCTTCCAATTTGACAGACACTGTGCAGAGCTCCGAGCGAGTGAGACAGGAATAGGAGTATATAGCAGATGTATGCGTGTCTGAAGAGCTGTTGTATGGAAGAATGATTCACATTTTTGGATCAGTGGAATATCTAACTGGAGTATAAGAAATATGGAACTCTAGCTCGGGAGGATTTAAACCAATCGGGGGGACGTGACAGCCAGAGATACTGAGGAAATAGATCAATCTGAGACTCGAACAGTTGAGAAAAGAAGCGGGTCAAACAGTCAGGCAGGAACAAAGCAGAGAATAAGGTCGGGTTAATGAATTAAACTGCATTTATTTCATTGCAAGAGGCTAAACGGGGAAGGCAGATGAACTCAGGGCATGGTTAAGAACATAAGACAGGCATATCATAGCAATAACAGAAACGTGGCTCAGGGATGGAACGGGCTGGCAGCTGCATTTTTCAGGATACAAATACGACAGGAAGGATTGAAACGAAGGCAAGAAAGGAATGGGAGTGTCGTTTTTGATAAGGAATAGCATTACAGCTGGAATTGGGGACAATTTTCCCTGAAACACATCCAGGGAAGTTATTTGAGTGGAACTGAGAAATGGGGAAGGAGTGATTACCTTATTAGGATTGCATTATAGACCCCCTAACAGTCAGCGGGAAATTGAGAACCAAGTTTGTAAGGCAAGTTTTATCAGTCAATGGGTTATTGCTCTTCTGTTCCTTTCAATGGCAGGGTTAGTACAGAGCGTTCTCAGCCGCTCAAAAAGTGCCCACTGTCTGCGTGTGCACAGCCCTGCACTATGAACATCCAGTGCCAGGCAATGGGGCATGCGCAGTCCCAGCTGTGGCATGGGACTGAGGCAGTTAGAGAGATGGAATGTGTAAGTAGGGACACCTCACTCACACAAGTAGTCGGGCAAGATTGCAAAACACCCGGGGGAGCCCTAGCACCAAGGCTGCTTTAACAACAAACTGGTTGCATTTGCCGCATCCCTTTATCGAATAAATCCAAAGCTACTCCAGAAGGAAAAATCACGAAACAAACACATAGAAATACTGCGGAGAATAGAAATAGTCAATACTTCAAATGCAGAAATGGGGAGAATGTACAAACCCCAGACAGCCAGTCACGTGAGATTGAAATTGAAACTCGTCTCGGGTTCTGTGAGGCATCAGGGCTTTGTCACTGTGCCACCTAATGATGAAAAATGGGATTATTGTAGTTACATGCTTGCTTTCTGCCATCAGTACACTGAAATACTCTCCATCTGTTTAAGATTTGGAAGCTTTTATAGAGCAGCAGAGTGCAATTAGAAGTAAAATTAGCAGGAAAACATTAAACATGTAAGAGAGCTCGAGAAAAAAAGTAGATTTCAGAAGTTTTGTTAAGATACATAAAAATAAGAGAGACAAGCGGTAACATTGGGAAACTAGAAATGGAGGCTAGCTAGCGAGAAACGGAGAAAAAATAATTGGTGATGAAGTGAACTTTGCATCATTCCTCACAATGGAAAAAAAGAGTACAATTTCAGAACTTCAAGAAAGTCAAGACTAGAAATGAGTGCAGTGATCTGCAGTGAGAAGAAGGTGCTGGGACTGCTGCACGGTTTGAAGATGGATAAATCACACAGACTGGAAAAATGACAACCCAAAGTTCTGAAAGAAGTAGCGGAGGAGATTGTGCAGGTATTTGTGGTGAATTTGCAGGAATAACTGTCATCAAGGAGGATCACAGACGACTGGAAAATGAGTAACGTAAAATTTCTGTGTACAAAGGCAGGAAGGCAGAAGACAAGAAATTGTCGGGCAGTTAGAATGACATCGGTCATTAGGAGGAGGTAAAAGTCCATTATTAACAATGAGACAGCAGAGAACTTGGAGGTGCACGGTAAAATAGGGCTGGGTAAGCATGGCTTCGGAAAGGAGAGGTCCGATGTGTCAGGTCTATCAGTATTCTTCGAGAAGATAATGAGAAAGTTGACAAAATGGGCTGTGATGTTTTCGCCCAATAGGGATTCTGATCAATTTGAATATGTGTTAAATGGAATCCTATGAATTTAATATATCTTATTCATTGGTTACAACTTACATAAACAGAGATTTTAAAAACTTTGCAAATTAAGCAAAACAAATTCAAAACTAATTAATTAAAGTAAAGATTAGGGCCAGGCGGTGTGTTGTTTTTGCATGATGTTGGAGCTGGTAGACCTCATTGTGTTTCCTCGTGATTATATCTTTAGGAAATGTTGGTTGCTGCAACTCTGGCTCAGTGTTCATGAGCTGGAGTCTGAACGTCAAACATGTACATTTTCCCCTTGTCTACATTGGAAGTGGTAACTCTGTATCTCTCTTCACACTGATCTCTGGGTTTGTTTGTGGTTTCTGCCATCTACTGTATGTTTACTTTTTATTTTGGAAGACAGCAGCAAATGTCACCAGTTTGCTGTAAAGGTGGCCCTAGTGCATGGTTCCCCTGGGTGTTTGGGAGTCTTGCCCGACCACGTGATAAAGTGCAGTGCCCCTGACTACCTAGTCCATCTCTCTCAGTCTCTCAGTTCATCCGTTACTGCAGCGTTTCCTCGTGCCACCCTGGGACTCATTCACCCTATCGCCTCGCACTGAACGCTCCCTCCGCAGAGGTGTGCACATAAATACATTGCCCACTTTCTGACCCTCTAGGAATGCAATTTAAAGACGCTCCCATTGAATGGTGCAGAAGAGCAAACATCCCATTGAATATCAAAGCAGAGAAAACAAGTTGAATGGTGTTCATCTGCTTTGCCATTTTCTGACATTATGGACCAACTTCTGCTCATCCTTGTGTATGCGCAAATACATGTTCCTCATGTACATATTGTGAAATAGTTTTGTTGGAGGTGATAGTTAGCAGATATTGCCTGGGTGCTGTTTTTCAGGAGACTATCAAACACCTTACTCAACCAACTCAAATTCAGCCTGTGTCACGGGCAGGAGGGACTGGCTGTGAGTGAGGCAGCTAAAGGGATCCAAGGGACAGATTTGCCGCGGAACTCAGCCGCTGTACATATTTAATAGGCTCAAGAGCTTTCCTGCCTGTCGATGGACTTGGCACGGCAGGGAGGATGAGCCGATAGACAGCGGCACCGTGGTGTGAATAGCCAGTCTGGGTAGGGGATGATAGAACAGAACGGTTGTTGTAATTGTGGATAGCTTAGTTAGCGGCATCGATACTGTTCTCTGTGACCAGTATCGAGAGTCCCAAGATTGTTTGTCCTGCCTGTGCTCGGTATCAATATCACATCTGGGCTGCAGGGGAACTTAGAGTAGGAGCATAATGATTTAGTGGCCGTTGTCCACATAGGTAAAAACAACACAAATAACGCGAGGGCAGAGTTTTTGCTAAGGGATATGATTGCCTAGAAGCTATGTTTAAAAGCAGAACCAAAATGCAATAATGTAAGTTTTACTACCTGTCACATAGTCAATACGATTAAGCAGGTAGATGCATGATGCAAAGATTGGTATGGTTGAAATAGATTTGAATTCTTGGGACATTGGCACTACTTGTGGGAAAGAAGGGACCTGTTCCGATGGGACGATTTTCATCTGAACCATGCTGGAAACAGTGCCTTTGTGAATCGCACGACAACGGCGAGGTACAAGGTTTCAAAATAATTATTTTGTTCAGTTTCAGGGAAAATTAGAAAAGAACAATTAAAAGAGAAGTTAAGATTGCAGAACTCAGGAGAGGTTATTAAAATCTCCAACACAGACACAAATGCAGTCGCGTGTATGGAAAGAGTAGGCAATCAAACTTCAAACACACTGACCAAAGGAATGACAATGAGAAGAAGGATATTTAAAGCAGGACTGAATGTGTTATACCTGAAAGCCCGCTGTATGAGGAAAACATTAAATGCGTAGATTGAAATTAGCAGGTGTGATATTGTGTGCATCATGCAGACGCGCTTGCAATGGACTCAGGATTGGGAGCCGAATATTCAAGGATATGCAGTCTATCCAAAACACAGGCATATAGGCAGATGGGCTGGGGTTGCCATATTCGTAAGAAATAAAATTAAATCAATGAAAGAATCCTAGTAGGGTCAGATGGAGTAAACTCTAAGCGGGAAAAGTTGAAGAACCAAAAGTGTAAAACATACGTAGTTGGAGTTATCTGCAGGTTGCCATATACTAGTCAGGAACTGGGGCGTAAGACACACCAGAAGATATAAAGATGCATTGAAAATGTAACGTTACAGTGCACATGTGGATTTTTAGTATGCAGGTGGACTGAGAAAATCAGGTTTATATTGGATTGCAAGAAAATGAATTCGTTGATTGTTTATGACATAGCTTTTTGGAGCAGCTTGTTGAGGAAGATTCAGAGAAGCAGCTTTAGGGGAAGAAAACATAAGAAACCATATAATATCAGGTAATCGTCCAACAGTTTTATTTGGAAACTCTAACTTTTCGAGCGCTGCTCCTTCATCTGGTAATTGTGGGGTATAATATCATAAAAAAAAGAATTTATAGCAAAACATTGGAATGTCATTCCCATGAAAAGATATATCGAACAAACCATGGATTGTTAATTATTTCCTCTTTTATATTGGGTTTAGGGTTTCATTAATATGCAAATCCCATAACTACTTTTAAGTCAGTTTCTCGAGATAACTTAAGGTTTTATAACAAATGGTGACATATCAGCTCAGACAATACATGAAAGATGTGCGTTCAGAGTCTGGCTGCATCACAATCTAAAGCCAGACCGGTTCGATTTCTTAACTGAAATTGAAAAAATATTACATGTATTGACCACTTGCAGATGGTGCATTGCAGGATGAGATTTCTGAATACGTGAGAGTGTACAGTAAAATTGGGTTCAATCAGCATGGTTTCATTAAGGAAAGGTCATGCCTGACAAATTTGTTAGCATGTTTTGAGGAAGCAACGAACACGTGAGACCAGGGAGAGCTAATACTTCAATCCAGACTTCAAGAAGGCATTTGACGAAGTGTCGTATAGGAGGCTACTGTTTCAGATTACAACAGGATCTGGACCAGATGGGCCAATGCGCTGAGAAGTGGCAGATGCAGTTTAATTCAGAAAAATGCGAGGTGCTGCATTTTGGGAAACCAAATTTTAGCAGGACGTATACAGTTAATAGTAAGATGCTAGAGAATGTTGCTGAACAAGGAGACATTGGAGTGCAGGTTCATGTCTCCTTGAAAGTGGAGTAACAGGTAGGTAGGATAGTGATGAAGGCGTTTGTTATACTTTCATTTATTGGTCAGAGTATTGAGTACAGGAGTTGGGAGGTCATGTTGCGGCTATACAAGACATTGGTTAGGCCACTGTTGGAATATTGCGTGCAATTCTGGTCTCCTTCCTATCGAAAGATGTTGTGAAACTTGAAAGGATTCAAAAAGATTTATAAGGATGTTGCCAGGGTTGGAGGATCTGAGCTACAGGGAGAAGCTGCACAGGCTGCGGTTGTTTTCCCTGGAGGGTCAGATGCTCATGGGTGACCTTATAGAGGTTTACAAAATTATGAGGGACATGGATATTATAAATAGTCAAAGTCTTTCCCCTGGGGTCGGGGAGTACAGAACTAAAGGGCATGGGTTTAGGGTGAGAGGGGAAAGATATAAAAGAGACCTAAGTGGCAAATTTTCACGCACTGGCTGGTATGTCCATGGAATGAGTTGCCAGAGGATGTGGTTGAGGCTGGTACAATTGCAAAATTTAAGAGGCATTTGGAGGGATGTATGAATAGGAAGGATTTGGAGGAATATGGGCCCGGTGCCGGCAGGTGGGACTAGATTCTGTTGGGATATCTGGTCGGCATGGACGGGCTGGACTGAAGGGGCTGTTTCCAAGCTGTACATCTCTATGACTATGACTCTAAGACAGGGCCCATGGTGTTGGATGCAAAGTGCAATCGTAGATAGGAGCTTGGCTGTCTATCAGGAAGCAGAGAGAGGGATAAAAAGGTCCTTTTTCAGGATGGAAGTCTGTGACAATTGGTGGATTGCAAGGATCAGTGTGGGGAAGACATTTTTTTAACTTTATATATTAGGTAGCTAGATTAAAGAACTTTGGGTATTCTCACTAGGTTACAGAGAGAAAGCGGGAGAATGGGACTCAGAAAGAAATCAGCCATGATTAATGAGCAGAGCAGACTCGATTGGCTGAATGGCCTTATTCTTGCTGCTATGTCTTATAGTCTTATGGTTGAAGTCTCATGCAGACAAATTCCATCTCTGAGAAGATAATGTGTACTCTCCGTTGAGGACAAAAGCTGGAGGGAACAGTTAACTGTTTTAGAATGAAGGTGTGCCTGTTTTCGGAATGGTGGATAACGTGATGTTCAGTGCAGGATCACGCACCAACTTCACTGTATTAACGTGATGGGAGTTTATTCAAATATTGTATATGTCTGTCTTGCAATTAGCGTATAGAGTGAAGAGTTGGGGTGGAATGGGTGGAAAGTCTTCAGAAGCACTTATACTACCTAAGTAAAAAATATGCCACTTAGTTTATCACCTTGTCAATGTCAGTTCATAACATAATGACTAAATGTGCACCACTCTTAATTTTCAACACAACCAACTGTTATTCGTTCACAATGCCACAGATTAATCTTCATTCACTCCTCATGGTACCATCTTCCCAGAGATTATTCTGGTGAAAATCTATTGCACTCTCTCTATGGCAAGTGGATCAATCTCCTTTGTGAAGAGATCCCCCAAATACTGCGTTAGTAGCAGTCTCAGGGCGATCTCAAAATTCTTTTTCCTCACTTAGCCACCTCTGTTTCATTCTTGCGATGAAGAATATCATTCTCTATGCACTGCGATTCACATGGAATGCAAAGGTTCCTTACATCGAACGTCAGCAGCAAGAAATTCAAAGGTGCCTACGGAGATGAACATGACACTTAGGGACTGACTCAATCAGAACGAATGTACTTGAGTTAGGAAATGGAAATGAGCTGTAACAGCATGGGAAACAGGCAGACAAGGGAGTTATCTTCACATTTTTTCTTCTGTCAAAAAATGTGTGCAGTCCTGGTCAGGCCAGCATGTTATGCCTCTCTTGAATTGATCAGCTGGTTCGACTGTTCAACAGGACTGTAAAGATTAAAGCACATTGTTTGGATTTGCATTCACACGGACACCTGACTAGTTAAGAATGACTTATTACATTCGCTGACAGACATGCGGCAAGCGGATGGGCTAATATCAACAAATTATTATGCCGTGTTTCTAGACTATAATTTAATGATTTGATCAAAATGCACTCTGTTCCCGTCTGAGGAGCTTTGGTGTGGTAAACAGTTTAAACATCTGACGTGCAATTATTGTGTAGCGGAATTGTGGATAGCATGAACTTGAAGCATAGTAACCGTGTTTATTAAAGGCACGAATGATGATTGATTCTGAAGTTGCACTGATGCTGAAGAAGAGACTGGGACATCATGATCTGGTACTGGACATGATCGGTGAGTGAGGGGGATATGGGAGTGAAAATTTATGCATGATTAAAGGAATCTCAAGAAGATTGAGAAAGGGCTAATTCCTCCTCGAATATTGGTGAGAAATTTGCAATGAGTAACTTGTTTTAATTTGTAGGAATGGGATTTTTGATTGGAGTTGTCAACGTTGACTTCCACCTTTCCAGAATCATAAGCAGTAATTCATTTCAAAGAGATTTAATAGACAGATCGAGTGATTTTCCAGGAAGACCAAAGATAGTGAGGATTGGATAGCAACTAGCTTTAATAACCAACAGTACATCATAGATCCGCAGAGATAATGATTTCCAAGGCTGAGTAATCCGGTAAAGACACACGGAAAAGCCACTGCCCGTTTTTGTAACATTCCAGTTAATTATCCCCAGAACCTGATACGTTGATGGAAAATTGCAGGCAAATAATCACAGATTCTGACAGATTGCTGTCACATTTCAGTGCAGTATTCCCAACTTCTAACCCATTGTTGGAACATTGAAATATAATGTTCTTAGATTCGGGTCTCTCCTCCCTCTCATTCTGGAGCTCTTGATCTTTGTTAGCAATGTCAGTGATGTTCCCACTATGGTAGAACACATTGAATGGAATCCCTTATTGATAAAGGAGGGGAACCTACCAGGGTTGCATTTAAGGTCCACGGAGATTGACATTTATTACAGTCACTGAACAATTAGCTGCAGTAAAAACCTTTCATTTTAACAGTGTTTTATTAAAGTTCAAAATAACATTCAACTATTACATGTCTTGCATTGGACAAATGAGGGTGATTGAGGGAAGAGGTTTTGAAGACGGTAGAACGATTGCGTGTAATCAGTCAATCTGTCTTGTACATGGGAACAATGCCAGATGTTTGTTGGAATACAAACAGTCTTATCTGTCCTTAAATGTGGAAATGAGTCCTGTAAGAACTGATCGGTCATGGCAATATCAGTAAAACGAAGAGAGATCTTTTGTCGTCCATAATCTGATGGGTAAATGTGCCGAAGGCAACTTGTGTTTATAACAAACAAACGGCATGGGTACGTAAACAACAAATCAGATTGTTTTTTTCCAGTATCACAATGACAAGTGACAGAATTGACACTATCAAAAAATCTGTGATGAAGTATTATTTACTGGGCATGTATGAATGTGTGGTTATGACAATGGGCAAGAGACAGAAAATGGAGAGAATTGGGTGACATGGTTGTTCACACTGGGAGGAGGGCCAATTTTGTGCCCCAGTCATCAATTTTGGAGCAATAACATTCATAACTCATAAGAGCAACAAATTAAATGATACACCTACAATGAGGAATGAGCAGAGACAATATTAATGATATGTGTTTTGCAATACCAAATTCAAGAGCAAAACGACTTTCTGTACACACTAAAATATGGAAAGTACAAAAAAAATTGTTAAAATGCACTCATGATATTTAGCTTTGTAAGTTGAAATGTTGATTCGAAAAGTAAGGAAGTGCTGTGCAAAGTTTCTCAATCATTATTTTATCCAGAGATGAGATACTGATTTCACCTCTGCCAGTGACAGTCCTGACTGCGTTTTTCTGCCCCAATCTCCCACAGTGTCGAGGGGTGTTATCAGTTCCAGTTGTTGTTAGCCCAGTTAGATTCAATAAAACCATCATCTCCCGAAACCAAATCAATTGGTCTTTTCGAATGTGTTTATATGTCTGCAACTCAGTTCTGTGGTGTCATTGGAAATAGCTGATCTGGGATGATAGTCTCTGTCAGCAGAGTGTTAACAAGGTATGGCATCGGACCATGAACTTGTAGTCCAGTGGAATTTCTAAATAAAGCTTCCAAAACTCTCTCTGACCCTGTCTATCCCCCCTCATGCTGTCTTCTGATCTGTCTAACTTTACTTTCATCCACCACCTCTTCGTCCCTCACACATTGTGTCGCTTCGTTTTCTCTCCTCTCTCAGTTTACCTAGTTTCACTTTCTTTCTCTGTTTATTTCTCTGTCACACAATATATATCCAGACCCTCTCTCTGTCTCCAATTGTGCAGTTGGAGAACTCGTGAACACACGATGGGATGAATGGTTTACATCTGTGTTATTGTAATTGAGTTTCTCTGATTCACCCCAAAAAGGGGGTCTGGACAGACAAGCTTGTCCAGAAATAGACACAATGCACAATCATTCTCTCTTCTTGTTCTTCTCTTATCTTCAGCTAAAATCGAAATGTCAGTTCAAACAAAACAGATTAAATGCAATTCGAGCAACGGGTGGGGGGGGGGGGGGGGACGTTCATCTGGGTATATTTCAATCACGTTTAAAGAAGAATGATTTTCCATAATAATACAAGCAATAAAAGAAAACCATGTTTGCAAAAAGAAATGGCAGATGAGTAGAACATTTGGTACCAAGAAGTCCTAATGGTATTATCGTGAGATTATTAATCCAGAAAATCAGCTCATGTTCTAGGAACCCAGGTTTACATCCCACCACAGCAGAATTTGGAAAATCATTTCAATTATTGAAAAGAAAATCTGTAATTAAGAATCTACTGATGACAATCAAATCATTGTCGATTTCCAGAAGAACACTTTTGGTCACTAATGCCCTTCAGGCAAGGAATCTGAAATTTCCTCACCTGGTCTGGCCGACTTGTGCTCCAGAACTTGTTTTCCCCTACCGATGCTATGCCAGTATAATCACAACACTGATATTTTATCGACAATGTGGACAATTGGCCAGGTATGTCCTGTACATAAATAGCATGATAAATCCAAACAGCTCGATTGCTGCTTCGCTAGTCTACTCTGAATCATCAATGATGAAATGGAAGGTGCCATCAAAAGTGCTAGCAAGCAGCGCCTGCTCAGCACTCATCTTCACAAATGACGTGCAGCTTGGGCTCCACCAGAGTAAGTCAGCTTCTGACGTTATTATGACTTGTTTCAAACTTGGACAAGGGAGCTGAATTCTGCCTTTTGACAACAAGGCTACACTCTGCCGAAAGTAGCATGAATGAGCCGGAGCAAAAATGGGTACTGGGGAAACTATCTGGTGTTTGCAGTAATACCTGACAGACTGGAAGATGGCTGTGGTTGTCGGACGTCAGTCATCTGAGTTCTAGGACTTCTCTGCACGAGCTTTTGCTGCTTCATCAATGTTCTGCACTCCATCATATGTCAGAAGTGGGAATGTTGGCCGATGATTGCACGAAGTTCAGCACCATTCGCAACTCTTCTGATAATGGAGCAGTCCGTGTCCAAATGCAACAAGATCTGTATAATATCCAACTTTGTACTGACAGGTGGCAAATTACATTCACTCCACACTGTGGGCATGACCTTCACCAGTAACAGACAATCCAACCACCGCCCCTTGACATTCAACGGCGGTATAATCACTAAATCTCCCACTATCAATATCCTGGGGGTTTTATTGGTCAGTAACCCAATTAGGCTCTCCATATAAACGCAAGAGCAAGGCGGAACCTGGGAATACTGCGGCAAGTAATTCACTTGATGATGCCTTAGGTCTATCCAACATCTACAAGTTACGAGTCAGGAGCGTGATGGAATACTCCCTACTTCTCTGGATGGGTGCAGCTCCAATAACACTCAAGGAGCTTTACAACATCTAAGATAAAGCGATACGCTTGATTGACACTCTGTCAACAAGCATTCACTCCCTCTACCACTGACGCTCAGTAGTAGCAATGTGTACTACCTACAAGATGCACTGCAGAAATTCACCAAAGATACTCAGTCAGCACTTTCCAATCTCACTACCACTTCCATCAAGGACGAAATTGGCATCAGATTTTTGGGAACACCGTCACATTCAAGTTTCCCTCCAATCCACTCACCATCGTTATTTCGAAATATATCGCCGTTAACTGTTGCTGCTTCAAAATCCTGGAATCCCCTCCCGAATGGCATTGTGGGTCAACCACAGCAGGCGGACTGCAGCAGTTCAAGCAAATAGCTCAGCACCACTTTCACAAGGGCAACCAGGGATGGACAATAAATGCTAGCCTTGCCAATGATGCCCACATTCCACAAATGAATCATATAAAAAAAAAACTTTAATTCCAAGTTAGACAGCACAATGGGAAAGATTGTTTGATTTGAACATGAACAGGAAAGCAGTGTTTCTGATTTTGCAGAATAAGTATGCAGAAAAAGATTCAGCGTCTTCATTTTAGACTTACCTTTTATTAGAAAGGTCTTTAATTTTCCATGATTTAGTTTTGCTGAGTGTTGTGACAAATTGCGCTCAAGGTATTGATTTTACAACGCTGACGTCACAGGATTGATTCTTTGAAAATACAAGACTAAAACTACAGTGATCGTAGCGACAATGACCTCCAGTATTACTGGGCTACTCGCTGACACAGAACACTCCCACTGTTCCTATCAAAGGTTACTATTGACCAAAACGTGAAGTCGAATCACCCTAAACATATAAGAGTTACAAGAACAGGTCAGAGCCGAACAGTTCTACACTGAATAATGGACCATATGACCAGTGAATGAGATGCAGCAATAGATTTCGGCTGTGCAGCCCATTCCTTCACTCTGAAATTGTGTCATTGTGTCATAGGCTCTCTGGAAAATTGGAAACATCTGCCACACACTTATTGTATCAATCTTCTCAGTACTCTATCAGTTTCAATCAGATTTCCCACCTTCCCGTCCTTCTAAATTTCATCGAGTAAGGCACAGAGTCCACAACTCCATCTCATATGACAAATTGTCAGGTTCAGTATCATTCTGGATTCCTTCCTGCACCAGCAGATCATTTTCAAGATACAGTGCCCAAAATAGAGCACAATATTCCAAATACTGTCTGACCAGAGCCTTATATGTTCTCGACAGTACGTCTCTGCTTTGTATTCCAGCTCTCTTTAAAATAGTGCGAATATTATTTGAGACTTTAAAAACTTACCACGAACGCGGGAGTCTTCCATTTCTGTTTTTCACCGGCAGCAGCAGCGGCACCGGCACCGGCAGCAACAACACCAATGGGGGAAGCTTGCACTAAGGGCCTGCTGGGAGCGGTGAATCACTGACTTGTGCTTTTAACTTTGAATTCAGACAACAGAGGTTTCGGGAAAAGAAGGGACTTTTTTTTTTCGTCCTGCTATGTACGTCAGTGTCTTCTCAAACCGTGACCATACCTTTGTACGGCCTCCCAACCAACAATCTCCTCCATCCTAAAAACTAGGGACAAATCAGTTCAGCATCTCATTTTTTAACTTTGTGTCTAGGGGACGAGGAGGGATGGCATTTCAGGTAGAGCAATGTTCCTCCTGTAGGATGTGTGAGGTCATATACGCCAATACTATCCCATCCAAGGACATCTGCAGGAAGTCCACCCAACTCTCGCTCCTCAAAAACCGTGTTAGGGAACTGGATGTAGCTCGGATCATTCGGGAGACAGGAGCTGTGACAGATACGAGTTACAAGGAAGTAGTTACTCCTAGGCAAGAAGAAAGCTGGCTGACTGTTCGAAAGGGGAAAAAACAGTCAGTGGTGGGGGGGGGGTACCCTGTGGTCGTTCCCCTCAAAATTATGTATACTATTTTGGATACTGTTGAGGGGGATGACTTACCGGGGCAAGCAGTTGGGGCCCAGGTCTCTGGCACAGAGTCCGTCCCTGTTGCACAGAAAGGAGGGAAAGGACGAGATTGTTGGTCATTGGAGACTCAATAGTTAGAGGGTCAGATGGAAGGTTAGTAGAGAATGAACAAGACTCGCTGTTGGTGTGTTGCCTCCCAGGTGCAAGGATCTATGATGTCTCAGATCGTATCTTTGGGGTCCTGATGTGAGAGGGTGACCAGCCTCAAGTCGTTGTCCATGCAGATACCAACAACATCGGTTGAAAGAGGATTAGGGAGAGAAGGCAGGATTTCAAGGATCTAGGGTGGAAGCTGAGAGCTAGAAAAAACAAAGTTCTTATCTCTGGATTGTTACCCGTGCCACGTGATAGCAAGGCAAGGAATAGGGAGAGATATCAGCAAAACCCGTGGGTGCAAGGATGGTGCAGGAGGAAGGGTTTCAGATTTTTGGATGATTGGGGCTCAAGGTATTACTTGTACAAACAGGACAGTCTTCACTTGAAGCAGAATGGTACTCATATCCTGGGTGGGAAATTTGCTGGTGCTATTCGGGTGGGTTTAAACTAGTTCAGCAGGCGGATGGGATCCGGAGGTGTTACTGCATTGCACAAGAGGATGAGAGTAGGAAGGACAGGGACAGGATTTCAGGGTCACAGGAATGTGCTGGCAGACAGCGAAGTGGTTTGAAGTGTGTCTACTTCAACGCCAGAAGTATCCGACATAATGTTGGTGAGATAGAAGCATGGATACGTTCCTGGGAATTCGATGTTGTGGCCATTTCGGAGACATGGATCGGGCAGGGTGAGGAATGGATGTGGCAGGTTCCAGGGTTTAGATATTTCATTAGAAACAGGCAAGGCGGTAAAAGGGGGGAAGCGTGGCCTTGTTAGTCAAAGATATTATAACTGTGGCTGAGAGAAATTTTGATGAGGACTCGTCTACTGAGGTAGTGTGGGCTGAGGCTAGAAACAGGAGAAGAGAGGTCACACTTCTTGGAGTTTTTTTATTGGCCTCTGCAGATTCCAGGGAGGCGGAAGAGACGCTTAGCAACATTCTTCTGGGTAGTAGTGAAAGGAACAGGGTGGTCATTATGCGGGGATTTAACTTCCCCAATATTGACTGGAAATGTTATTCTTATGATAAGTCGGATGGAGCAGTTTTTGTCCAACGTGAACAGGAGGGTTTCCTGACACAGTATATTGAAGTGCCGACAAGATGAAAGAGCAAACCGGATCTCGTGCTTGGTAACGAACCAGGCCATGTGTTTGATTTAGTTGTAGTTGAACACTTTGGGGAGAGTGACCATAATTTAGTTACGTTCAGATTAGTGATGAAAAGGAATGCCACAAATCAAGAGTTATCGATGGGGCAAGGGCAACTATACAGTTGTTATCAATATTTGAATGAGTGAAAGTAGACAAGTCACCTGGGCCGGATGCAATTTATGCGAGGATGTTTTTGGGAAGCTAGGGAGAAGATAACAAAGCCTTTGGCTTTGATATTTGAGTCATCATTGTTTTCAGGTTTAGTAAGTGAGGACTGGAGGATTGCAAATGTTCTGCCCTTGTTCAAGAAGAGCAACAGAGATGATCCAGGTAATTATAAACAAGTTAACCTTACTTCTGTTGTGGGAAGGTTTTTGGAAAGGATCATAAGAGATAATATTTATAATCATCGAGCAAGCAACAATTTGATTTCAGATCGTCAACATGGTTTCGTCAATGGTAGGTTGTGTCTCACGAACCTCATTGGGTTTTCTGAGAAGGTAACCAAGCATGTAGATGAGGGTAGGGCAGTTGACGTGGTATACCTGGACTTCAGTAAAACCTTTGATAAGGTTCCACATGGTACGCTGATGGAGAAATGCAGAGTAATTGAATTGAGCGTGATTTAGCAGTTTGGATTAGTATCTGCCTCCCTGGAAGAATGCAGTGAGTGGTGGTTGATGGAAAATATTCAGCCTGGAGTCCAGTTCCTAATGGTGTGCGATCTGTTTTGGGACCACTGCTTTTTGTCATTTTTAAATATGACTTAGACGCAGGCATAGGTGGATGGATTAGTAAATTTGCAGACGTCACTAAAGTCAGTGGAGTAGTGGACAGATTGTAAGAATTTTACAGGTTGCAGGGGACTTGGATAAACTGCAGAATTGGACTGAACGGTGGCAAATGGAGTTCAATGCAGCAAAATGTGTGGTGATGCACTTTGGGAACAATAACAGGAAGGCAGAGTACTTGGTCAATAGAAAGATTATTGTTCGTGTGGACGTGCGGAGGGATCTTTAAGTCCATGTGAATAGATCCCTGAAAGTTTCCACCCAGGTGGATAGTCCTGTTAAGAAGGCATTGGGTGTGGTAGGTTTCATTGGGAGAAGGATTAAGTTCTGGAACCTCAATATCATGCTGCAACTAAACAAAAATCTGTTACGACCACACTTGGAGCATTGTGTACAGCTCTGGTCGCCCCTTTACAGAAAGGATGTGGAAGAATTGGAAAAGGTACAGAGGAGATTTGCCAGGATGTTGCCTGGTCTGGAGGGACGGTCTTATCAGGAAAGGCTGAGATACTTGGGTCTGCTCTCATTGGAAAGAAGAAGGCTGAGGGAGGATTTGATAGAGACGTACAAGATGATCGGAGGATTAGATAGGGAAGATAGTGAAAGACGTTTTCATAGGATGATGACGTCAGCTTGTACGAGAGGACACAACTGTAAAATGGGGGTGATTTATCGAAGACAAATGTCAGAGGCAAGTTCTTAACGCAGAGAGTCGTAAGGGCGTGGAATGCACTACCTGCTAAGGTAGTCAACTCAGTCACAATTGGGAGATTAAAAGAATCCTTAAATAAGCACATGGATGATTTTGGTACAATGTAGGGGGATGAGCTGAGAATAGTTCACAGGTTGGCGCAACATCGAGGTCTGAACGGCTGGTTCTGCGCTGTACTGTTCTTTGTTCTGTGTTCTACTGCTTTGTCTTTCGTGACTCCCACCTGACTCTGAACACTAGCCATAAGAGAGGGCGAATACTCCAAAATCCTTTTGTGCTTCCAATTTCAGGAAGCCTTTTGCAGATGAATGCCTGCCACTAATCCATCTGCCCAAGAATATGAACTCAGATTTCCACAATGTGTTTCATCTTCCAAGAGCTTTCCCACTCTCAGAGCCTGTCCGAGTCTTTCTGCAGCCTCTGTACTTCCTCACAATCTCTTGCCCATCTAGCTATATTGTATCACTTCTAAACTGAGCAAACAAAAAAAATGCCCTGCGGTTCATTGTTCAGATGGTTCATGGAAATGACACTTTCTGACTGCCTAATGACTGTCCAATATCCACAATGCACAACATGCAAAGTGGTTGATTCCATTCAGATTAAACAGAGGCCTGACTGAAATGACAACTCCAAAATCTTCAATGCCTGCATTACGGAAACTCAATAGGAGCACACCCTGTCCACGTTTTGTTGTGACTTTACACTATAATGGTGTCACTGTACTTGAAGGAGCACGTTCTCAGTCAATTGATGGCGGATCACATTGTTTGTTGTTCACACCTACCAATATCACCGTGTATTGACAATGATTGAGTAAGGTGGGGGGAGGGCATGGCTACAATGAATGACTGTGCAACTGTCACTAAGTGAGAGCTGACACCAGCACCAAAAGTCCCTGATATAGCTGTGCCCACTCTCACCGCTGCAGATTTCATATCCGAATTCCAGAAAGTCAACCCGAGGCAAGTGATGGGCCTGGCGGTGTCCCCAGCCGAGCATTCAGGCCCTGTGTAGACCAACTGGTGGAGGTATTCGACGCGATACTCGACCTTTCCCATCCAAAAGCTCACCTGCTTCAGGAAGATCACCACCATTCCTGGATCTGAGAGAGCACATGGAACGTGAAGAAATGGAACCCAGTGACTCCAACCTCCAGAATCATGCAGTGTTTCGAGAGGCTGGTCATAATGCCATCAACTCCAGTCTCGCAACCTGCCTCGATCCCCTACAATTTGCCAACTACTTAATGGGTTCACAATAAATGCCATGTCACTAAACTTGCATTCATCACTGATGTAACTGCATTACAAAGATACCTGCACCAGACTCCTGCTGATGATTACAGTTTCGCCTTCAAAGCCATTGTCGCCTCCAGACTGCTCTCAAAACATCACGACCTTGGTTTTGGCTCCTCCCTCTGCAACTGGACCTCCCGTTTCCTGACCCACAGATGGCCTGCAGTGACGATAAGGAACTGCACCACTTCCAAGATAATATTCAGCACAGGAACCGCCCTACGCCCCCATCCCATACCAAAGATGCATCGTTAGCCACCTACAATTCTCCTCGTCTACGCACGAGTGTGTGGTCAAATTTGAAAGGAACGCCGTCACAAGTTCGTAGATGACACCTCCAGAGGAAAATTGACATTTAACAACGACTTATTAAAATACAGAAACGAGATAGAGGGATTGGTGATGTGATGTAACGAAAACCATCTCTCTCTCTCAAGTTCGACAACACTAAAGAACTTTGTCATCACCAAGTTTATTCTTTTTTTTTTTGCAACACAAAATCTATTCCTCTTCTCAATATTGTGTCCTTGAATTTTTTTCAGAGGGTTCGGGAAACAGTCCAGGCTACGAATTGACTGAAGTTGTACACAGATGAAAAGGGTATTAGGGGACATTTTTATGTAACCAAATAGGTCTTCAGGTCAAATCTTTTATGTTTTAGAAATAACCTGTTAAGGAAATGAGACGAGTCAGTCCTGTAAGCTGATTTATTGTTTTGGTCAGTTCAGTTGTGGTGTGTGGGACGAAAGTGTGCTGAAGTCAGTCAGTTGGGACTGGGCCTTCTCATTCTCCTACTGCCATTCTAATCTCGACCTGTAAGCTTCTATTGAGTTATTTCACTGTGTTGAAGTGGATTGATTATTGGGATTGTTGTATGTTTTTGTAACAGTATAATTAAGCTCGTTTGAATAGACTGACTTCTGTGAGTATTCAATGTTCTGTTCTTTGCGTTTGATTAAGTAATTTTATGAATACATTTTTGAATTTTCTAAAATCTGGTAGTCAACCTAGCTAACTATTTCTTTGTAATTTTCACTGTAACCTTGCCTAAACAAATGGGAAGGTTGCAGTCAGGGCGTCATGCTTAACACTGTTTTGAATGGTTTGGCCTCGTCCATAACAGACTGGGGGCGGGACGTAACAGCATGGTAGGTGCTAGTGTCTTTATTTTGTGTGTAGCTTTGATTGGGTCGAGGAAGCTTGGGACATCAGAGGCTCTTTGAATCGCAAAAGAGTTCTGGACGTGAACGAGGTGAACTTGGTAGTTGAATAAAACAGTGTTTCGGCCAAACGCTTGAATTAGCAGACAAGGTGGGGTTGGAGCTGTCTCCTTCTGTGAAGAAAGGAGGGGAAAGTACAGCAGTAGCTTAGGATTTAAACTAGCTGGAAAATCCATTAAATTTTTAAAGATGACAACAATTCAATTGCAAGTGAAGGTGTTTGAGTTCGAGGCAACAGGGAAGGAATTGGTGGCAGCATTGAAACAGGTGAGATTCGATTAAAAGCAGAAGAGACCGGAAAGAGACCAGCAGCAGAAAATATTGAAAAGGGGAGAGTGTTGGAACTTTACGAATTCACACTTAAAATAGGAATTAAATATAAAAAAGACTAAGATGAAGGCTGAAAGTCGGCTTCGTGAGAAATACAGTGAGGATGAGTAAGCCCCTGGTGTTCAAAAGCCGAGTAAGAAACTGTTTAAGTATTTCAAGTATTTCCTAAATTTGATGAGAAGGATGTTGAAGCCTTTCTCATCTCATTTGAAAAATAGAGTTGACAGTGGACAGTGGACCTGTGGATTTTGTTGATCCAAACAAAACCTCGAGGTAGGGATAGCAAGGACTTCCCATCACTATCACAGGACGTATGTGGGTAGTACGAAGAATTGTAAAACATCTTACGTGCATATGAGCTTGTAACAGAAGTCTATAGACAACGTTTCATGAATCTAAGGAGGGTCCCGATTCAAACATGTATTTTGTTTGAATTGATCAAAATAATTTCGATAGCTGGATAAGAGCATTATAAATAGAGCAAACCCATGAGGCCCTTGGAAAGATAATCATTTTAGACATTATTTGGAGTTGCCGTGTTGGACTGAGGTGCATAAAGTTACAAATCCAACAATACCAGGTTATAGTCCAACCGGTTTATTTAGAAGCACTAGCTTCCTGAGCGCTGCACTTTCATCAGGTGGTTGCTGTGGAGCATAAGATGGTAAGACAGAGAATTTAGAGCAAACGTTCACAGGGTGATACAACTGAAATTATATATTGAAAAAAAAACTGACCTATTTGTTAAGTCGTTCATTTTTTAGAATGACCTTTTTTTTCCAATTCTTTCATTTGCAAAGCCCAGCACTGATTTTTAAAGTTATACTCTAAAGTGATCTTGAACCGACATGGTACCTATTTTCAAAGTTCACTTGACAATGCAACTTTAAAATATGTTCTGGGATTTAAATATGAAATCAACATGGTCATTCTAAAAGATGGGAGACTTATCAAGCCATTAGTTTGAAGGCATTCAAAAATTCACAGAATGAAGGAGCACGAATTCATTTGGAAATACAATGAGTTAAAAAGTTAAGGTTAGCCGCTGAAATCGCTGCTGATTATGAGCAGGTCCATAAAACACAGTTTGGTTTCCAGATCCAATTTCAGTCCATGATGGATAGAAACTGGGGCAAAGACCCAGTATGTCCTGATGTGGAACGGGGGATGTAGATCAGAGTGAAGATCACAAAGAGAACGTGATACAGCGTAAAAAGGAAACACTGGTAGCAAACAAAGAAGGTAGAAAGCTCCGTCGTTTTCATTGAAATAAAGTGAGCCACGTAAAATCCCATCTTTAATGTGCTAGAAGAAAGCCAGATGTAGGAAACATGACAAGCTTGGACGTTTTGTTGACATGGTATCAGAAAGCCCATTGGAAGCCAGAAAGCTACAGCAGATTTTGATTTAGGAGGAAGTGTAGATCTGCTTAAAAATATTAATGCAAGGTTAAAGTTTATTCACATAGGCCAGGAATAGCAGGTGAGGAAATTACAAAATAAAGGGACACAGGATCCTCTTAGTCTTTGATGCTGAAGAATGAGTAGATGTGCACTCCTGAAGAACTATTGGCGCAAAAAAGTACTGCTAACGATAAGTTATAGTGAGACAAATAGCACTCAATTATGTATAGTGTGGCGGGAGTGCACAGAATAGGGTTGAGAATCTATGGCAGAAATACAGGACAAACCCTCAGCTCCAGGAATAGAATGTGTCCTGGCAAGTGAGGCAGCTGATTCACCTGGAGGCGTGCTGTCTACTTTAGCTGAAAAATCATTGGAGATGCAGGCAACTGATGCACTGCAGTATGTTTTTTTTTACGAATCTACCCAGACCATATCTTATCACGGTCTCAGAATCACAAGCTGAAATACGAAACATCAAAAGTCACAGATAAGGAAGCTGAAGTAGCCTTATAAAAATATATTTTGTTCAGGTAAGTGGGACAGAGCACGAGCCAAATGAAAAAAAAAGCAAGTATCTTTAGCTCTGCTTAGCGTATTTGGTTACAGCAGAAAGATGATAAATTAAAGCAGTTATATCAAAAGGCGTATACATACAAGGAGAATGATGTTTTAATGGGGAAATGGAGATCATCATAATTCAGAGATATAAAAAATGAGCAGAAGTACATCAAATTGTCTTGCCAGTGTGCAAGTAGACTCTGGGAGTGGTGTGTGAGCTACCACTTGGAGGTCATTTCGGAATGGGAAAAACACAGAAGAAAATACAGGACATATTTCCTGGTCTGGGCCACACGAGGATGCAGTTGAATTTTTCCAGACGTGTCATGCGTCTCAACTAATCGGAAAACCAAAGGCAGTAATAAAACCTGCAACTTTAAGAACTCTCTCAACATGTGAGGAACATTTGACAAGAGTTTGCGTAGTACACCTACTACAAACAAAACAAAAATCCTAATATTTATTTATTAACAATAATGGATGTGTCGACTTGATTTCCTGAGACAGTCCCAATACACAATATCACAGCTAAAAGGGTTGGAGAAGAACTATTCATTTTTTTTAAAAACTGGATACGTACTACCAATAGAAATAAAGTTAGATCAAGGAACAAACTTCACATCCAAACTATTCACGATGGTTACGGATAGTTTCAGAATAAAAATTTCAAATCTATTGCATAACATCCAGAAACGTGCAGAACGCTTGAAAGGTGGCATCAAACAATAGAGACCATGGTGAGGGCTTATGGTCATGACTATCCAGGTGATGGGGGCAAGGGAGATCCGTTTGTGATTTTTCGCGATCAGAGACGCACCAAATGATCGTATAAATTCAATCCATGTCAATTATGTTCTTCAGCATGAAGCAAAAGGACTGTTAAAATTGATTGAAGAGAAATTATTAAGTCAGAATTCAGAGATCGCTGATTTGAACTGTTTTAGAGAACGACATTTTTAATCTGCATGTTGGGTTTGTTTATTGGGTTTTATTGTACATTTCTGGAACAGTAAAATTAAGTCTTGTTCAGATAGATTGAGTACCGTGGGTATTCTATATTTTGTTTTTTGTGATTCATTCCATAATTTTATGAACGTTTTGTCTGTTTTAAAAGCTTGCAGTCAATCTTGCTAATATACCCCGACTGATTTTCACTGTAAACTTATCGACACAAATCGCTAAGTTATGATCTAGGCTCCCTGGTTAAGAATGTTTTGCGTGCTCTGGCCCAGTCCATAACAGTCTTCTAGCAGTATTCCTGCAGGCAATGACGACATAACGATAAAAGCCAATGACTCTGCAATTTCCTCCCAAACCTTCCAGGGAATTCTTTGATATGTTCCAACAGGCGGAAGGGACTTAATTATTTTCGGACTTGTCAGACTTACTAAAAACTTCTCCTTTATAAACCTGAAACCCGGCTGCTCTAAACGCCTGGGCTGCGGTATTTTCATTGATAACATTTTATTCTTCCTGTGTAATTACTGACGAAGAGAAAACCTATTGCCTCCCTGAACTATTCCGTCGCCACGCACAACTCCCCACTACTGTCTTTGACTGGATTTAATCTTATCGTCATTAATTTATTCCTAATATATTTATGGAAAGCTTTCGGGTTTTCCTTGATGCTGCCTGCCAAAGTTTTCTCCAGCTACTTCTCAGCTCGATCTTTATTTACCTCGTGGCTAACTTGTACGTTTCGCACACCCTAACTGTGTCTTCACGTCTAATTTTTACATAAGCCTCCTACTTCCTCTTGACAAGAGATTCAACTTGTTTAGTCAACCATGGTTGCCTCGCTCGACCACTTCCACCATAGCTGACAGGAACAAAATTATAAAGGACAGGCAGTAGCTGTTCCTTGAACAAGCTCCACATTTCCATTGTGCATACCTCCTGCAGTTTATTTCCCAATTTCTTGCATCCTATTCTTGCCCAGTCGTGCCATAATTGCCTTTCCCCCTGTTATAATTCTTACCCTGCGGTATATACCTGTCACTTTCCATCGCTAAAATAAACGTAACTGAATTGCACTCACTGTCACCAAAGTGCTTACCTAAGTCTACCTAAAAAATAAATAGCTGGCCGGTTTTGTCTTTTTCTCCAGTATCAAAACCAATGTGGCCTCCATTCTCGTAGGCCTGTAGACATACTGAGTCTGGAAACGCGTCTGCACATCTTTGGACAACTGACAGGTGTAAAGTACTCGAACTAGAGCGTTTACACTCATTATATGAAGTTAAAGGTTCCCTCAGTGAATAACCTGTCGCCCTCACTCCTGTCCAGAATCGTGTTTGCAATCGTTTCCTCTGCATCATGGAAAGTTTCGGAGGCCGATCGAAAACTATCGGTAGGGTCACCTCTCCTTTTTTGTTTCTAACCCCATTCCACATTACGTCTGTCGACGTGTTCTCATCAAACGTCCGTTCTGCCATCGTAATATTGTCCTTTACAAATAATGCCACACCTCCCCCTACTTTACCATCTTCCTGTTCTTAGTGAAACTTCTAAATTCCAGAGCCTGCAAAAATCATTCGTGTCCCTGCTTGAGATGGCCACGCCATCGAAGACACAGATAGAAACCAATGCCATAAGTTTACACACCGGTTTCTTGGTGTTCCTGGTATTGAAGTAGACACACTTCAAAACACCTTCCTGCCTGCCATTACACTCCTGCGAATTTGATATCTTATTTATGACCTCACTACTCTCTCACTACTCTCAGTCACTTGCACACTGGAAAGACAATTCAAGTTCCCATTCCTCTGCTAAATTTGTTTACATTTGCAAATTTTGAGCAAGGATATAGGTATCTCCTCTATCGGTGGAGACGATCCCGTTTGTAGAGGTCACACGGAGCCCAGAGTGACCCTCAAATATCGTGGTTACTGAATCCCTTTCTCCTGCACCATCATTGTAGCCACATGTTCACCTGCTGTCACTCCCTACTCCTCGCCGAGCTAGCGCGTGGAATGGGTCACAAACAAGAGATATCAATTCTACTTGCTCTCGGCCTGAGAATCCACTCCAGCTCCTTGATTTTTTTTGTATTTGTTGACTTGACTATTTTTCATATCTTATTTGTGCCCAACTCACTAAACATAGCAAACATCAGATTATTGTTGAGGTCAGGGAACAGAACGCCTTACAATCATGAACTCCGTTTGAAAATGTATTCCAAAAGACATGAATTCATTTAAAGAGCTACTGAAAGTACAATTGGCCCTTTACTGAGTGTTACACTAGCCTACTCCTAAATCTGTTCAGACAGCTTCTAACCTGTTTCAGTCCAGTAATTCGAGCAATCCTCCACATTAAATCGCATTGAATCCACCTCAGGCAGGGGGAAATCTAGCCAAGAAATGTATCTTCAATCAGTGCACCATAACCAGAAGTCTTCACCGAACACGCTTCCGGAGCTTCGTGAAAAAAGAACATTGCAGTATAGTACAGGTCATTTGGTCTTCGCTGCTGTGCCCGCCTTTTATCCTACTCTAAGTTCAGACTAGCCTTCATTTTAAGAATGTCTATGTGGCTAACCAAGAGTCACTTATGTATCACTCACGTATCTGACATCACTACGACTGCCAGCAGTGCATTCTGTGGACTCACCACTTTCTGTGTAAAGAACATCTTGGATATCTCCCCTAACCAACCTTCCAATCACCTTAAAATTAAGCAACCACCACCCCCGTGATAGCCATTTGAGGCATAGGAAAGATTCTGTGGATGTCCACTCTATCTATGCCTTTCAATATATTGTACATTTCTATCAAGTCTCCTCCTATTCTTCTTCGCTCTAATTAGAAAAAAAAACAGCTTACTCAACTTTCTTTTTTTTTTAGATTAGATTACATTATATTAGATTACAGTACAGTGTGGAAACAGGCCCTTCGGCCCAACAAGTCCGCACCGACCCGCCGAAGCGAAACCCACCCATACCCCTACATTTACCCCTTACCTAACACTACGGGCAATTTAGCATGGCCAATTCACCTGACCCTGCACATCTTTTGGACTGTGGGAGGAAACCGGAGCACCCGGAGGAAACCCACGCAGACACGGGGAGAACGTGCAAACTCCACACAGTCAGTCGCCTGAGGCGGGAATTGAACCCGGGTCTCAGGCGCTGCGAGGCAGCAGTGCTAACCACTGTGCCACCGTGCCGCCCACAAGGCATGCCACATACCGCAGGCAGTATCCTGGTAACTCTCCTCTGCTCACTCTCTAAATCTTTCAAATCGTTTCTATAATGAGCCGACCATGAGTGAACACAATATTTCAAGTGTGGTCTCACCAAGAGTTGACAGAGCTGCAGCATAATCTCCTGGCTCTTCAACTGAATTCACGAGATAATGAAAACTGCATGCCATGTTAATAACCTTATCAACTTGTGTGGCGAATTTGAGGGGGTTTGAGTGTGGATCACAAGAATCCTCTATTCCTTTGTATTGCCAAGAATACTGCCTTTAAACATTTCTTCTGCATTCAAATTCGATCTTGCAAAGTGAAGTACTTCTCATTTTCCGAAACAGAATTCAATCTGCCACTTACCAATCAGTTCTGCAATCTGTAAATGTCCCTTTGCAACTCCAAAAGCGCACCACAACATGCAACCTTCGTGTCATTGGGAAACTTACGAATCCACCCTTCTACTTCCTCACCCAAGCCGTTTATAAAAGTCAGAAGAGCAGAGTTCCTCGAATCTGTCCATATAGAACATCACTGTTCACCGAACACAAGGTTGAATAGTCTCCATCAACAACCAAACTCTTTCTTCTATGGGCCAGCCAATTTTGTATCCAGAAAGTTAGATTTCCCTCTATCCCATGCATCCTCACTTTCTGAATAATCCTATCATGGATAAGCTGAGCAAATGCCTTGCTGAAATCCATGAGCACTGCAGCAACTGCTCTACCATGATCAACGTAATTTGTCACAATGTCAAAGAAGACAAAAAGATTTTGAGGCATGACTTGCCCCACAAAAATATAATGCTGACTATCTGCAAGTAAACTTTGGTTTTCGAAATAATTAAAATCCTATGTCACAGAATACACTTCAATAATTTGCCCCCCACTGACTTAGGACTGGCTGTTCTGTCTTTTGCAGGGTAATCTCTATTGCGTTTCCTGAACAAGGGATTAAAATTTGCCATTCTGCAAACATCTGGAAATACTCCAGTGGACAGTGCGGAGGCAAAGATCATCGCTAAAGGCACAACTATCGCTTCCTTCACTTCCGGTGAAAATTTAGGTTATATGCTGTTTGGTCCAGGGGATTTGTATCTCTTCGTGATTATATTTCAAACATTCTGTACTTGACCTAAATTTGTCTGCTCGCTCATGCACTGTCCAACCAACTGATTGAATGCTTTCATTTCTCTTTTACATTTAGTTCTGCCTTCCTGAGTAACAATGGTTCATAATATTCTGTGAATCATGGGATGATAAAAAATGGAAAACCACTGATGTCTTTCTGATGAAGGGAATATGCCCAGAACATTGACACACATACTTCTCGAATGCCGCCTGATCTGCTGTACTGGTCCAGCGCCACAACTTTCGACTCTGACACGTCAGCATCTGTGGTTCTCACTTTCTCCATTTCTGTCGGTTCTCCCCTCTGCACACGGAGCAGGGAAATTAATCAAACTCATCGTATTTGTAGGTAATTGCTCAGTTTTGGAAAGTTGCTTTTGATGAACACATTTTAAAAAATTACAATTGAACAAATATTCATTCTGTCCCACAGTTAGAGTTTGGATTCGTGTATTTGGCAGTATGAATCCCAAGGACTTTTATTCATATATAAGAAGTAAGATTGTAACGAGAGAAAGGGTTGTTACAATAAAAGATTTGGAAGGATGTTTGTGTGTCAAACCTGAGAAAATAAGTGAGACTCCCAATTATTATTTAGCATCAGTGCATACTGAGGAGAGGGAGATGATGAATATTGAGATGAAAGATAAAAGTTATTTTACTCTGGATCACGTCGACATTTCAGAGAAGATGTGTTCGGTTGTCTAAAATGTATTAAGGTGGACAAGTTACCAGGACCAGATGGTATCTATCCCAGGTTTCTGAGTGAGTAGAGAGAGGAAATAGCTGGGGCGCCGACAGATATCTTTGTCGCATCCTTAAATATAGGTGAAGTGCCAGAGGACTGGAAGGTTGCTAATGTTGTCCCTTCTGTACAAGTAGGGCAGTAGGGATATTCCAGGTAACTGCAGACCTGTGAGCCTGACGTCAGTGGTGGGAAAGCTGCTGGAGAAGGTACTGCGGGATAAAGTCTATTTACATCTGGAAAAGAATAGACTTATCAGTGATAGGCAACATGGTTTTGTGCAGCGTAGCTCGTGCCTTACCAAATTAATAGAGTTCTTTGAGGAAGTGACCAATTTGATAGATGAAGGAAAGGCTGTATGTATCATATACATGGACTTTAGAAAACGTTTGATAAGATTACCCATGGTACACATATGGAGAAAGTGAAGTCAGATGGTGCGTGGGGATTTCCAACTAGGTGGATAAAAAATCTGGTTGAGCAACAGGAGACGGAGAGTAGTCGTTGAAGGGATTTTATCGAATTGGAAAAAGATACCCAAAGGTGTTCCACAGGGATCAGTGCTGGAGCCACTATTGTTTGTATTATTCATAAATGATAAGGAAGAGGGCATTCTTCGTCTAATCAGTAAGTTTGCAGACGACATGAAGATTGATGGATGAGAAGAAAGGGCAGGGGTCTGCCAAAAATATAGGGGAATGGAGATAGAATGGAGAGTTGGGCAGATAAGTGGCAGTTGGAATTCAATCCAGGCAAGTGTGAGGTTATGCATTTTGGGGAGTTTAATTCTAGAGTGAACTATACTGCAAACGGAAGAGCCTTGGGTAAAGTTGTTGAGCAGAGAGATATGGGAGGTCAGGTGCATTATGCCCTGAGGGTGTCAGCGCAGGTGGATTGAGTGGTCAAGAAGACATATAGTAGGTTGCGTTCATTGGACTTGATATTGAGTATAAGAGCTGGCAGATCATGAAAAATTTTAAAGGACTGGTTTAGCCCCATTTCTAATACTGTGAATGGTTCTAGTCGCCACACTACCAAAAGGATGTGAACACATTGGCGAGGGTGCAGAGAAGATTTACGATGATGTTGCCTGTTATGAAAAGTGGTAGCTATGGAAAGAGGTTGAACATGTTAGGAATGTTTTCATTAGAACAAAGAAGATGGTGGCGAGTCTGATTGAAGTCAACAAACTTATGAAGGATATAGCCAGGGTGGAAACAGACAAGCTTTTTTTTTCCGGTGTAAAGGATACAATAACGAGCGTGAGAGGTGAACTGTTTAAGGGGGATACATGTGGAAAATCGTTTACACAAAGGATGGAAAGTGGCTGGAACTCAGTGCCAGCAGAGTTCGTAGAAGCAGGCACGGTATATTCATTTATGGTGCGTCTGGACACTTGCATGAGTAGGTGGGGAGCAGTGGGGTATAGATGCTTAGAGATTGGGAGATAGATTTAAACAGTGCATTTGGATCGGCTCAGGATTAGCGGACTGAAGGGCCTATTCCGGGGCTGTTAAATATCTTTGTTCTTTGTTATGTGTTCTTTGATACCAAACAGTGAATGACCGAAGTTCTCCGAGGTAATGGTTATTCGATGTGTTATATTCCAGGCTGGATATCCTTTGCCTTAATGCTGGGAGTATTATCGGACAGACAGTTCTGATAAGAAAGTGAGTGGACATGTGGAAGTGTAACATGTTTGCCGTCACAGGTGTTTTAGATGGAAATCAGGGCTGGCAATTCAATGTGCTGTGGTACGGAATAGAAAGGCAGGACCGGACAGGGAGGAGTTCGATTAAAATTATGGAGTGAGTTACCTCAGTAAACAGGAACGATATCATGGAAGGCTCTTTAAATGAGGTTTTGTAGTCAGAGCTTAGAAGCAAAACGATGGCAGACACAATGCTGTGAACATATTATTTACCCCCAGATAAAGGAAATACAGGAGCAGATAAATAACCAATCCACTGTGTCGTATAAAAACTATAATAGGCATTGATTTAGGCAACAATATTCAGAAATTTCAATTCCCAATTTTATTGGGCGGTGATAGCTTTTTAATATGGGACTAAAAGTGTTAAATTTATTCCTGGGAGTATATTACGTTAACAAGTAGAAAATGCAAGAAGGGACGGTGAAACACTGGAGTCTCGGTGTGGGGAACGAAGGCAGTCAGGTGCTTAAGGCAGGATTGGGATATCATTAGAGGACCAGTAACAGCGATATTGTGCAATTTAAGTTTGTTACGGAAGAGACAATGAAAGATCTAAAACTGATTTTTTTTCGATTTGGGCCGGCAGGTTTTCTTAACATTTAGGCAAGATCTGGCCAACATACAGTTATTTCTAGGTGAAACTGTAGCAAAACAGGGTGTGACGGGTGGGTCGAACACGTGTTTGTGAGGGGGCAGATGATCAACATACAATTGATGAGAGTCGGCCCAACACGTTAGGCCAAATATGAAATATTGGAAAACAATTCCAGAAAACCTTGGATGGCTACATATATACAGTTAGAATATAAAAGGAAAGGTAATCTTAAAGCAGGTATAAAGTGAGCAGGTCAATGGATGTAAGAGAAGAGTGTAGAAAGTGTCGGGCAAAACTAAAGCAAGCAAATCGAAAGCTAAAAGAGGAGTGATAAAACATAAGCTGTAATATTTGCATGACTCCGAAAATATCTTATTGGTTTATTAAGCTGCAGAGGATATGAAGAGGAAGAATGGGAATTATTGGAGACCAAAGAGGTAACCTATGCTTGGAGCGGCAGAATATATTAAACACATACTTTATATCGATCTTCACTTTGGAGAATCAGTAACTGGATTCAGGGAGAGTGATAGTGAGAACCTTCAACAGATTGATACAGAAGCTGAGGAAGAATTGGAACCTTAAGTGGCATAAAGAGTGGGCAAATCTCCAGGTCTGGAGGAGCTGTTTCTTTGGCTGATTTGGGAGGAAAGGGAGGAAATTACAGGCACAGAAACATATTTTTTAAAATTTTTATTTTCCCTCTTGGCACATACGTGGTGTGATTGGACAGGATATCATCAAATGTAGGTTCAACATTTACACACACAGTATTATCAATGAAATATCTGTTTAAGAGCAACCTAGTCTCACTCAGTGGGAGGGAAACAATTTTAGAAAATTCTGAAGGCTGTTGAGGTTGAATCATTAGATATCATCACAACTGGCACTGACAGATATTTTAAAAAACGGTTATGGGGAAAATGCAGGAAAGTGGAATGGGGAGTTTTCAGAATAAACATAATCGAATTGCAAAGAAAAGCAGACCCAGTGAGTGGATGGTCATACTTCTGAACCTATGCTTCATGGTATTCCTTTTCCAATACCCTTGTATTCGCTGGAACGTCATGCACTCTCCCTCTGGAGTGTTACATAGTGTTGAATGAAATCGACAGAGTCAAGGTGTTCATAAATGCAGTACGAATAGACAGAAAGGACATGGAGAGGACTGCAACAACGCGATTGGTTGTAGTGATGAAAATTTGCATTGGCGCAGTCATCGCTACCAGAAGGAAAACCACAACAAGATACTCTCCAAGTACAATCATTACATCCCGCCTTCCCTGACCAAAACTAATTATCGAAAGGTATGGAGAAGTGCCATTGCAAGGCTTTAGCTTGAGATGGCTCAGAAAGCTGGAGGTCAACAAAACCTACATGGAATCTCAGATAAAGGCCTGTTAACATTAGTCTTACAGCAGTTCAGATGGCAGTTAGAGCAATTGTATATTCTTCCTGCAGGATGTGGGACCTCAGTGTGACTTCCATTGTTTTTGATGTGAAATGAGGTAATCCAGTTGCAATTCGTGGGAGACTGTGTTAGGGAGCTGGAGCTGGATGCATTCAGGATCATTCTGAGAAACTGAGAAATTCATAGATAAAAGACTTAGTGAGATGGTCACACCCGAGTTCCTCCCTTAGCCATGTTACTGTAAGAACTATCATATCCCAGTCCCAGATACCGATCCAGGCGCTGAATCCATCAGTGTTACCTGTCAGCTCTCTTGCATTGATATAAATACAACTCAATTCAACTGGCATTCCATGCTCCCTGTCGTGTTCCAAACAGAGAATAGCTGAGTGACCGCCAGGAAGGAAAAGGGAGTACACAGAGAGTGGCCAATCCCCTCGAAAACAAGCATACCATTTTGGATACTGTTTTGTGCATCAGTGTGGAATGATTGTTCAGGGGAAGCAGCACGAGTTAGCTTAGTGGCAATAAAGCTGGCTGTGGGGCACAGCGGGTACGGGCAAAGGTAAAGATGGCCCCAGTCATAAGAGACTTCATAGTTAGAGGGGCAGACACGTAGATTGTGGCCTGAAATGGAAATCAAGCATGGTGTACTGCCTAACAGGTGCCAGCGTCCAGGATGTTTCCAAGCAGCTTCAGACTGTTGGCAAGGGTGAAAGCGAGCAGCCAGGAATCATTGTGCACATTGTTGCAAATGACATAGGTAGAGATAGGGATAGGTCCTGCAGAGTGATTATGGACAGGTAGGTAAAATGTTAAAAGCTAGGGTCTCGATAGTGGTAATCCCCTGGCTATTTCCATGACAACTGTCAGTGAAGGAATGAATAATATGATATTGTAGATAAATAACTGCGTAAAAACATTGGTGCAGGGGGGATGGATTCAGACTTTTAGATTCTTAAAACTTTTTTCTGTGGCAGAGGTAAGCTGCTCAAGAGGGCCAGGATATACCTGAACTGAAGGGAGATGAACATCTTGGCGGTGAGGTTGCTAGTGTTGCGATGACGAGTTTAAAATAAATTTGCAGGGTGTGGAGTGAGTTCGTCAATAGAAGGGAAGCAAGTGCGAGACTGGAAGGAGATTCATTAATCAGAAATAGTAACTTGCAGAGTCAAGTCAGCCTGGGACATGATAAGGAGAAAGAAATGTGCATTTGCTTAAATTGTATTAATTTCAACGATCGATGAGGCTGGCAGTTAACACTGAAGAACTCCGAGCATGAAGACCCACGTAAGATTGGAACATGATAGCCATTACAGAAACACGTCTGTGGAAGCGACAGGACTGGTAGCTTAATGAGACAGGGTACAGATGCTTTATGCAGGACAAAAGTGGTAGATGGAGAAGAGGGGGAGTCGCATGTCTGATTAAGGGGAGCATCACTCCACGAATCAGAGAAAAAGTAACTGAAGAATCATCCAGTGAGGCTGTCCGGGTGGGGCTAAGAACACTTTTGAACACTGATCTCCAGCATTTGCAGCCCTCACTTTCACATAGGGTTGTAGATTTAATTTAAATATAGATGCCGGTTTCGCCTGAACAAAATGATGTTGTTCATACCCTGGAGCCTGATAAACACGTGCAGGAGAAGGACAAAAGCCTCTCGAACCGACAAAACTAGATACAGAGTAGGTCATGCAGCATTGGCACCATGTTGGACAGCAACACGATCCGTTCATTCAACCGCTTTAAAAAGCAATCACAAAATGAAAGAGGGCACAAAGTGACCGGAGATTGTGATATACTGGAATAACAGGAGGCTATTTAGCTCCCTCAGCCTTCCGTTCCCTTCAGTAAGGTCAGGGATGATCTGCCTCAATTTCTCTTTCATATCCAATTCCTTGTATTCCTCAACTCATCGACATGTCCACATTGATTGATAAACGTCCCCAAGACGAATCAGTGATGTAGCTCCCCTAACTGTGTGGGATAGAGTGACCTCAACATTCACTCGCCTCTAACAGCAGGAAAAACTTCCCAAACATATACTTTGGCCTCCTCATATAAACAAAAGTTATGAACACAAAATAGTAATGACTTATGCTGATTTCACGATAACATTTGACTGAGCAAGGTTTCAACGTGCATGAACAAAATTGAATTTAACGGGATCAGTTGTAAACTCTCCACTGGTTCTACCAATCAGAACACAATGCAGCTGGTGGACATCAATTCAATCCATGGATATCTTTATGGGCGATCTTCAGGGTAGCCTCCTCAGAACAAACATGATCAGCTGCATCATCAATGTCTTTCCCTGCATCGTATGGTCAAAAGAGTGGATGTTCAGTGAACATCACTTAATTTTCAGATCCATTTGTCATCCCCTTAGGTGCTAAAGCATCAACACCTGGACAATATTCAAGCTTGTGCATTTAACGTGCAGGTAACATTCCTGTAAGAGTACTGCAAAACTTTGAACATTTCCACATGAAAAAAAGAAAGAGCTCATTCAGCATTACAAGCTGGTTTCACATATGTGAAAGCCATTCGGCCCATCAAATCTATTGGGTAAGAAGAAGAACAGTCTAATCCCACTGTCCTGCTGACTGCATAGGAAGCGATTTTTTAAAAAAAACAAACAAATGTAGGAATCCAAATTAGACAAGCAGGAGATTGGAACAGCACAGCAATCTGGACAGCATCAGGTGGTGGGAAGGTCAACGTTTTGCATGAAAGGTTTCTTCAGGACTTGGACTGGGTGTAGGGGGTGATGCAGATCAAGTGAATGTGTCGGAGTTGGGAGCAGATTGGTGAGTTGGGAATAGGGGAAAATAGTTGGAGAGTACGACAGGTTTGTCTGATATGAGGAATGATTCCAATTGGGAGCTGTGAGAAGGCTTGGTCAAATGAGTGGAAGTGAGTGAGTGGGGCTGGGAACGTAGTCACGGTATTCGAATAGTGGATACTTGAAATTAGAGAACTCAATGTTGAGTCCTTCGGGCTGTAGACTGCCCAGGCGAAAGATAAGGTGTTGTTCCGCCAATTTGCGATTTGGTTAGTTGTGACAATGGAGGAAGCCAAGGATGGACGTATCGCAACAGGGGTGGGAAGAGGAATTAAAATAGATCATAACAGGAAGTTCCAGTCGGTGAAATGTACCCTCAGTTTGATCTCTCAGATGTATAGAAGACCAAATCGAGAGCATGGGATACAGTAAACTCTGTTGGAAGAGACGCAGGTGGACCTCTGTCTCACCTTGCACGACTGTTGGGCGCCCTTAATGGAGTTGAAGTAGTAGTGTACTGATATGTATTGCATTTTCCCAGTTGCTGAAGAAGAACCGAGTTGGGTGTGGATGAGTCGGATTTGATCGGTCTTCTTCCAGCCAGCTAATTCCTAATCCAAACCTCCAACTCACCCTCAATGCCATACCTCCGTATTTTTTGCAGTAGCCTACCATGGGGAACCTTATCAAACGCCTTACTAAAATCTATATACACCACATCTACCGCTTTACCCTCATCCACCTCCTTAGTCACCTTCTCAAAGAATTCAATAAGGTTTGTGAGGCACAACCTGCCCTTCACAAAACCATGCTGACTATCCTTGATCACATTATCCCTATCCAGATGTTCATAAATC